>NC_139584.1:19689327-19764327 GCF_946808225.1 Silurus aristotelis
CATTATGATTTTAAACGAAGAACAAAGCATTTTATAGATTTTTTTGTTCCCTTGGTTCTATGGATTTTTAAGTAAAAGTTTGTATATATACTTAAAGTATTATAAAAGAGCAGCATCTGGTGAGCTGAAATTTGATGCTTCAATCAGGTACCACTGAATAACAATTGTTATTCAGTGGTACCTGATTGAAGCACTGAATAACAATTGTTATTGGTATTAGTGATATTTCTGCTTTGCAAATAATTTACTTAAAAAATAATATAAAGACAATAAAACATACCGTATTTTTCGGACTATAAGCAGCTACTTTTTCCCCACGTTTTGAACCCCGCGGCTTAAACAACGAAGCGGCTTATTTATGAATTTTTCCTGGGTTTTTCCCGGTTTCACAAACTTCAAGCCAAAAAACTGAACCCCATAACATTAGACCAATTAAATTTCCGAACGGAAACGAAAAAACGCACCTCACCTCTGTTCTGAGGTGCACGGCTTCGGGAGAAAAAAAGTTTTTTTAAACGCACGACAATGCCAAAAAAAAAACTTTCGAGAGAAATAGTTGTGAAAGGAAGGAGGAAGACAGCGAACAATGATTTACTTGGTCGGCTACTGTTTAGATACAAGCCGTTGTAACGTGTTGAGTCTGGGTTAAGGGATAGCTCGCTAACTCCAGTTGCAACAGAAATCATATAAGCACAGACATGTTTCCAAAACTCGTGCTTTTTTATTTTTCTTGGCAACAGCTTTACGGGCTAGTCCAAGAAACTTAGAAATGAGCATCAGAAAATAAGGACATAATCCTCGTCTTGCACACACTCAGTAATACTGGAAAAATGCAGTGGCAGGCTATTCCCAAAATACCGCTATGCTCCTAAAGGAAGGAGCATAGCATGCATATTTCACCCGTTACACCGTGTGTAACGTGTCTTTCGTTAAAGCGTGTGTAAAGTTAATTAGTTTCAGTGTAGACTGTAGACTGCGGCTTATAGACAGGTGCGGCTTATTTATGTTCAAAATAAAAATATTTGTAAAATTCAGTGGGTGCGGCTTATATATGGGTGCGCTTTATGGTCCGGAAATTACGGTATTCTTTGGAGAAACAATGCAATTTGATTAAAAGGTTGACTAGAGTGGGAAAAATATATACTGTAAAGAGGTTCAGTCATTTATGCTTAGCTTTGAAATGGCAACAAAAACCCAACACACAAGGAATAATATAAGCAACTACTCTTAAAAAGACCAAAGAATATTCAAGATTAGCTAATGATTTACAGAAAGTTCATAGATAATCCAAAATTTCTTGTAATTGCTGTTTCAGTTAGAAGTTTGAGGCTAATCTATCAGCAAGAAGCCCACATAAAGCACCATTATTGAAAAAAATAATAATAAAAAAATGGTATGCACAGTATTAGTTACAATCTGCCATGGAACCAGTTGGTTAAAACAAAGACAAATGACATAACATTTTGTAAACTGGTGAAGGTAAAATTTTCTTTTAGTGTCTAGTGGTCATCAAAAGTACATCAGGTGACCGAATTCAAGCCACAGTACACTTTAAAGATGGTGAAGCACAGTAATGCAAAAATCACTCTATGGGGATGCTTTTTAATACTATGGTGTTTGGCCTATTTATTGTATACCAAGGACCATATATCAGTTTGAATAATTAAAATACTTGAAAAGATTATATTGCTCTGTGCTAAAGAGAACATTCACCTGAAATGGGTGTTTTCAAACAAGACAACAACTGTAAGAGATTAAGCAAGTAACAAGTAAACAAGCAACATCTTGATTCAAGGCAAAAAGGATTTGGGAATGTAGTGGCCAGCTCAATTCCCTGATCTGTGGGTTGACATAAAAAATTCAGTTTCTGAAACAAAATCCAAAGATTCACAGGAACTGTGGAATGTAGTTTATTTATTCTGCCTGGAAATAGCTGTTTCTAGGTGCACTGCAAATGTGCAGCAGTTATAATAAAATGGTTATGCAACTAAATATTAGTTCAGTAATTTAAAATGGTTACATCTTTAAGTGTTGAAATAAAGAATAATGCCGATTTGATCAATTTTAATCCTTTAATTTGGAATTGAAAGTGTAATGTTTCCACTAATATATATATATATATATATATATATATATATATATATATATATATATATATATATATATATATATATATATATATATAATTTAATTAAATCCAACTGCAGCTCTATCCTACAGGGTTTCATTGAATACACACGTACACATTTTTGATAGATTGCAAACAACATTTGGTGTATAGATGCATTCTGTTATATTTTTTCATAGCTTTCTATTTAAAACATTACTCTTATTGCAGGTGCATTGTAGGTTTAGTGTAAGCACAGCTTCCAAATACAACTCCCTGAGTTGTATTTACACCAATTAACACAGAAAGTGTAATTACTCCATAGGTGGCATTTGGGAGTCTATAAATGAAAGCAACTCTGGGCCCTGACAGATGAGAGAGGGGGAGACAGTGATATGATGATAAATAGGAGAGTATCAATTATATGACAGTGATGCATGCTGAGAGATAAGTGTGTGTGTGTGTGTGTGTGTGTGTTTGTGTGTGTGTGTGTGTGTGTGTGTGTCTTTGTGTCTATGTAAGTGGAATGAACAGTACTTAGAAATATACAAGCAGTAACTATATTATATAAAGATAAAGTAAATGATAAAAATATAAACAAACAATATAGATAATCTATCCATCAGAAATTGAAATTAGCCATGGACCCAAAATGCAGTATGCTGCAATAATGAAAAAAATGCGTGAACACTGAGGGATTTTTTTGTGCTTTTGTAAGACAACGTGTGACATTGTGACAGTGTCTTACATGTGTGACACACATGCACTCTCATATTTAGTATGTGACTCCATAAAGAGAAAAAGATAGAGAGGGATTTGGTGTGATGGATATTTTTAGAAACTGTTTGCAACAGTGTGTAAAGCATTAAAGAGCCAGCAGAAGGCCCATTACCATAAATGTTTAAATCAGACAAACAAACTTATGTACCCAAATTAAAATGCTTTCCTACATTAATCGGGAACAGAAGGCGCCAGCAGAACAATTAGAGGGCCCCCCCCATATTTATATTAAAAGACATCCGACAACACTTCTCAATAACATTGTTTCTTTTTAATTTTGTGGAAGCAATAGGCCATATACATCATACATTTCATATATATATATATATATATATATATATATATATATATATATATATATATATATATATATATATATATATAAATTTTTTTTACTAATTAATAGTTAAACATGACTATAAATGGATTATACAAAATAAAATATATAAATACATTGCAAATAGTAATAAAACTACAAACAATATAATAATAATAATAATAATAATAATAATAATAATAATAATAAAAATACTAAGAAGAAGAACAATATTGATCTTTTGTCATAGAAGTACATAGAAGTGTCATTACCATTCTGCCTTTCAGCCTTAATCCTGATTCTTTATTTTGTGCTCCCAGCTGTCTTTGTATTTGAACTTTTCTAGAGTTTTATGGGCATCACTAAATGCAAATTATCTGTGGCTGGAATGTGCTTTGCACATTATAGGTGCTCATCATTAATGTGCAAATGGAGAAAATCACCTCTTCTTTTCTCATATACTACATTTTAGCTGCTCCTTTTTAAATTGTATTATTTCACAAAGTAAATGTTACTCATTCTATTCTCTTCTAAGACTTTCTTCAAACCATCTATCTTTTGTCTAATGTTTAAACATGGAATTACAGAGCTGGGAGTGGGTTTTTCCTCAGAAATCAGGAATATTCAAAATTCAGCTGCTGAAACATCAGTGTGTGTTTATCCATGGCTAGCATGGCAGCTTTCAGAAGACATTTACCCCATGATTTGCGATGAGCTTATGTGTGAATAATTAATGGCAATTAATCCTTAATTACAGTAATTAGGCAAGTCACAGGAAATTAAGCTGCAGCTGGAGAGACCCGGCATGTCACAGGCAGGAAGAGATGGGAGGATGCATGGGTAAGCATGGCACAGTGGTGGTACTGGAGCAGCCAAGGATGGTATGGGTAGCTTGGTCATGGGTAGCTTAGCTGGGGCTGACAGCCACAGGCATGGTTGAACACAGATGCTCAGCAGGCATGAATAAATTTTTACCAGCACAAGTTATTTACAGAAAGATGAGATTATCATCTGCTGTGAAGATTTTCTTCAATAATTTTGTTTATTTGGCCTGTTAATACTACCCCTCTTTTCACTCGCTGTATTAAATTCTCAGCTTTACTCACACAATATACTGAAGTTAATTTTCTTACTCTTATTCAAAATTTAAGTTGTGTGCAGTTGTGTGATTGAGACACCTCATCAGAATTATTCTATCTATCTATCTATCTATCTGTCTGTCTGTCTGTCTGTCTGTCTGTCTGTCTGTCTGTCTGTCTGTCTGTCTGTCTATCTATCTATCTATCTATCTATCTATCTATCTATCTATCTATCTATCTATCTATCTATCTATCTATCTATCTATCTATCTATCTATCTATCTATCTATCTATTTCTCTTTCTCTCTTTCTGGTACTATTTTTAAGTTTTATTTCAGAGCATCTTAAACTGTGTTCCAAGTATATATGTTTACTGTAATTTTTTGAGAAAGCAGCTACAAGTAAAACAATTACATTCCTGAAATTCACAGCTGCTTGTCAATATGTAGATAGAAAAAGACTTGATTTTTAAATAATTTATTTCCATTTTATTGCATGAAATAAAATAGAAAAATAAAACTTATTTGGTACAGACTGTAGTTCTTGACCCCTTTTGCACACACTGCAGCAGCTTCACGATTGGGATGGTGTTCTTGGGATTGTACTCATCCTTTTTCTTTCTCCAAACATGGCGAGTGGAGTTTATACCAAAAAGTTGGTCTCATCTGACCACATTACCTTCTTGTCCGCCTCCTTTGGATCATCCAGATGGTCATTGGCGAACGTCAGATGGGCCTGGACATGTGCTGGCTTGAGCAGAGGGACCTTGCGTGCTGCAGGATTTTAATCCATGACAGTGTACAGTGTGTTACTAATGGTAACCGTTGAGACTGTGGTCCACGCTCTCTTCAGGTCATTGACCAGGTCCTCCCGTGTAGTTCTAAGCTGATCCTTTACCTCTCTAAGGTTTATTAATACTCTATGACACAAGATCTTTTATGAAGCCCCATTCCATGGGAGATTGACAGTCATCTTGAATTTCGTCCATTTTCTAATAATTGCGCCAACAGTTGTTGCCGTCTCAACAAGCTGTTCGCCTATTGTCCTGTAGCCCATCCCAGCCTTACCCCTAACCCTAACCCTTAGACAGTTCTTTGGTCTTGCCAATAGTGGAGAGGTTGGAGTGTGATTGATTGAGTGTGTGGACAGGTGTCTTTTATACAGATAATTAGATCAAACAGGTGAAATTAATACAGGTAATGAGTGGAGGATTGGAGGGCTTCTTAAAGACAAACTAACAGGTCTTAGAGAGACAGAATTCTTGCTGGTTGGTAGGTGATCAAATACTTATGATCACCTACCAACCAGCAAGAATTCTGTCTCTCTAAGACCTGCAAGATCATGCAATAAAATGGAAACGAATTATTAAAAAAATCATACAATGTGATTTATTTTTTTAGATTTTGTCTCTCTCAGTTGAGGTGTACCTACGATAAAAATTACAGATCTCTCTGTTCTTAGTAATTGGGAAAAATAGTAAAAAATAGAGTATTGATGGATTGCATCCCATACCTGCATTTTAGCTTGAGCTTCCTAAGAAACTTCGAAAGTATCTTAGAACATTGTCCTGAAATTTATTTTTAGAATTATACAACCAGTCCTGTTAGTTGTTTTTAATCTAATTAAATCTAAGTTGTTATAACTAAAACTAATAAAAATACATCTAATTTGTTTAAATCAAACTCTGCCCTAACAGAATTTGTTGGTTTACTAAAACTTCTTTGCAAGAAAACTAATTTTCCCAATTATAAGAATTTTCATAAACATTAAAGGCAGATTCAGTGTTAAGAAAAAAATATAATAATAAATAAAATAAATCACTATTAACTTACATTTTTTTATAGGTATACTTATTTTGTGTAAAAGATCATAAAGAGTGACTGCCCAGTGGTCAAATTGAGTCTGTTGTATACCTTACTAGTGTGTGCTTATAAGATAAGATAAGATAAGATAAGATAAACCTTTATTCGTCCCACAGTGGGGAAATTTCTTTGTTTCAGCAGCATAAAAAAAATAAATAAATAAATGCAAATATATAAAATAATATATTTTTTAAAAGAATATAGTTATGTAACATTGTATAAAGCCTGCTGAAACCTTGGCTTATTGGTTATTGTTACACTTACATACTGTGTTAATATAATTGCTTATCGGTATGGCTTATTTTTCCTGAGAAGCAATAATTTGAACTTAGCAGTGATTCTAACTTATTTATTTTGAATATTTTTAAAATTAAATTTAATCTTGAGAGGTTTTACACCATATTTGTGAAGCGCCTTTGTATGTGATTGGGTTCTCTTTGTCTACTTTTAGGATTGTGTGAAAATTGTATGATGTTTTGGGTCATATTTATCCAGAAATAAAGAAATACATAAAAAATACAAAGATAATTAAAATTCTTAAGAGTTCACAAACTTCCAAGTACCATTGTACCTTATACAATCCCACTTTAAAACAACTGAGCTATTCACACAGTTTTTCATTTTGATGTGGCTTTATTTTAAATCATATCCCTATTTACATAATTATAATGGGACATCATTAATGTTAGTATAATGAATAACTAGTGACCACCAACATTACCAATGTCATGCACCAGTGTTTTTGGCTAATTAGATCAAAGCCTGTTACTAATATTTTAAAACTTATTTTAACTACCAATACAAGGGTACAGGTTTTATTTAACTGACCTTTACATGGTTGTGTAGGTTTCATGTTGAGTTTTTACAAGCCTCTAGTTCACTTTCTGGGCAAACACAATGTTTTTTAACATAATAAAGCTGTTGAACACTTCAGAACTTGAAGCCAAATTGGTCACTTAAATATGGCCAAGAGTTCACTTCATTTACTGTGAGTAACAGGTAGAATTTGACAGGGTTGTTCTCAGCTGGGTCTGCACCACTGGTGTCTGACTTGTCTGTTTCCATTTTTCTTGTGATTTTAGTGCAGTAGTTTCTGGGAAGCAATACTCCTTTTTTTTTTTTTGCCACTGCAATGTCTCATAATTTTAAGTCCATGTTACACATGCATAGGGCAATGTAGTAGTGTTTAGCTTAAAACAACCCGGAGCCCTGAGAAATGTATGGGGATTAGATTAATGTAGTCAGAAAGAGAGGAGTGAGATAGGGACAAAAAGAAAAAGGGGATAAGAGGAAAAGAAAATAGAGAGAATATAAGAATAAAGATTAGGTATGAGGACCATAGACTGAGGCGCACTCAGCAATAAACAGTCAAGAGTTTACCAATATGCCATCCAATATGGGAAACAATGACTAATGCTAGCATCAATTGATTATAGACAGATGGCAGTACAAACTTAAAATATATCTGTAGGTATCTATATACAAAATATACTGGTAACCTTTACTGACCACTGCTTCATGAACATTTGTTTAGAGTGCTTAAATCAGCCAAAATCCCTGAATTCTGCAGCCTATTTTCTCAGGCACCTTAGTGCACAGAGGCTACATTTTCTGTCTCAGAATTGTTTTTTTTTGGAAGGCAAGTGTTATTGGAAAACCTAAAAAAAAAAAATAATAATAATAAATAAATAAATACATTTACCAACACTCTGATCAGATTTGATTTTATAGATACAGCAAAAATGAAATTGTTGAATAAGTGCAGTATTTGCATACACACATTTTATGAGCAGATTATGCTTGAAACTGATGAATAAGGGTAATTATATTCACCCCAAGGCAATGACACTGACTGCAATAATGGTTATCACTCACATTAGTCACTGAATATAATTTTTTTAAATAGGTTAATTAATGTGAGATGAAAATAGATTAAATCTTCATGTGACTACAGGGTGGCTAGTATTTTGTTCTAGAAATGAGACATCAGATATGTGATTTTATGCAAGAAAGGTTTAGTCATCTTACACCTTCTCTTTTCTAGCTAACAATTTAGATTTCTAGAAAAGCACTGTTCTGTGTGTCATCTGACAATTTAGTTTTTCACCAACACAAAAGAATGCTCAGGGTATTACATAGCATTCTGCCAGACTATTTCTCTCTTGCTAATTCTTATTGTTTTTGGATCTTTGCCATTAGTAAAAATAGACTGCTCACTGTTTCATTGAGCTTGGATATAAGCCACTTAAAAATAGCTAGCTGCTTTATTCATTAGGCACACAAAATAATCCATTAACATTATTATTAAAATATTAACACACAGTAAATGGATGAAGAGTGGAAAGTTGGTTGGACCAGATGACATAACGGTAGAAGCATAGAGATGTTTAGAAAAGATGGCAGTGGAGTTTTTAACCAGGTTGTTCAACAAGATTCTGAAAGGTAAAAGTATGCCTGAGGAATGGAGAAGGAGTGTGCTGGTACCGATCTTTAAGAATAACGAAGATGTGCAGACCTGCAGTAATTTGATTTGTGATAGATGGGTATCTGCAATAGTGAAAGGGAAAGTTTATAGGACTGTGGTGAGACCTGCAATGTTGTATGGTTTAGAGACAGTGGCATTGACTAAAAGACAGGCTGGAGGTAGCAGAGCTAAATATGTTGATGTTTTCGTTGGGAGTGATGAGGAAGGACAGGATTAGAAATAAGTTTATTAAAGGGACACCGCATGTAGGACGTTCTGGAGACAAGGTGGGGGTGGTGAGATTAAGGTAGTTTGGACATGTGCAGAGGAGGGACATGTCTTATATATCCCTAGGAGAATGCTGAGGATGGAGCCACGAGGAAGGAAGGAAAGAGGAAGGCCAAGAAGGAGGTTCATAGATGTAGTGAGGGAAAACATGCAAGTAGTTGGTTTTAAAGAGGCAGCTGTAGAGGACAGGGGGTATGGAGACGGTTGATCCGCTGTGGTGACCCCTAATGGGAGAAGCTGAAAGAAGAAAAAGAAAACATCAATACTATACAAAAATGCAATATAACAATGCATAGCATTACAGAGAGAAGCATTTCGCATATGAAGAGTGAATACCATTTTACTAAAGCAAGCTCCAAACCTCTTTACTACACCTGCAACTGTGCCTCCTACATCGTCTGGAGCAGTTTAGAATCAATATTTGTCTAATAACAAGACAAAAACACAATTTTAATAAGATACAACCTACTTAACAGAGATGCATACTCAGAATTTGCACCGCTCCCCAGAGGCTTTAAGCTAGTAGTACCGCTCGTAGGCATTGCCCTGGAAGTGGCAAACAAATCCTTTTCTGGGCTGAGACAAGCTAGCTAGCTTCGGGGTTGGCCGACCTCTCCTCACAATGTCTAACTTTTCTTGAAAATGTATTTTTAAATATGTCCGAGACCAAATCTTCCTCTTTAGGCATAAAAAAGTGTAACTTACATTTATTACACACTACAGACGTGTTTTGCCAGTTGAACTTGACTGTAAAAGTTTCCAGACAGGACAGAAAAATGCTGACGCTAGTCTGCGCCAGCTAGCTGGCCCTGTGAGGCGAATAAAAATTAAGATTAAGGTACAAAGGCCTGCAGTACTGACTTTGAAGGCCCTGGGCAGATTAGATTGACATGGCAGCACATAGAGGCTAAAATCTGATAGGACAAAAAAAATTTAACATCCACATACACGTACTGGAAGAAGTGCAGCCACGAGACACAATTATGAAATGAAGAAAAAAATTATACAATTTCATGGAACAAATATTAGAATTTAGGTTGTAAATGTAGGTCAGTGCTTCTGATAGTGTTTAGGCCAGCAGAGAAGGATTTGCTGGCCCTGACGGCCCACCACTGATATTTTGTAGTGCTTCGAGGCTGTGTCGGGTTAAACACAGAGACGGTATACCTGGATGCGGTGTAAAGAAGTGTTAATTGCACTTATTTCACAATGAGGACAATGTGGTTGAGTGAGTGCGAGGGTGGCTTGCAGAAGCATGCACAGGAAGTCCACGGCTCTGAGGGATCAGGAGAGTTCCCCTGTGAGTTCCGTGGCAGACGTGCAGTCTTAGCCTCCTGTCCAGCTTCACCACCACTACTATGAGGCTCGATCAGGGGCTTGTTGACTCTTCGATGATGCTCTCTATAAACATTTTTCCAACTTATTCCTCAATAGCCTGACACTGTGCTTCAAGTTTGCGCTACAGTGGTTGCCTTATCACGGTTTCCGGCGGTGTTTTTATGTTGTGCTGTATCAAGGCCAGAACACATTCGGAAATGTATCCACTAGTTTGGCAAACCGTTGTCCTGGCGCAGGCATCAGATCTTCCCCCTTTTGGACCAAGGCACACCCCGTGGACCTGACAGTGCGGTATTTGGCTCAAACCATTTTTTCAAGATGTTTATGTGGTATATTAGTGTGTTAGACCTTTTGTCGTGTTGTTGTAGGTAATCGTTAAACTGGCTGACCTTCTCGAGGATCAGCACGCAACCTCTTAGTTGTAGCTTGTGGGGCTGAGCTGACCGGTTTCTTGCCTCTGTTTGGCCTGTGCTTTCTCCATGTGCTGCTTTACCAGTGGTGCCACTCGGTAGGTGTTTGACCTGCAACAGCCGACAGAGATCTGACATTTGGACACAAAGGGGATACCCTGGTCTGTGAGGATGTCCTCCGGGATCCCGACCCTGCTGAACAGCAGTGCCAGCTCTCGGGAGATGTTCTTGGTCGTTTCACAAGGGGATTGCTTCTGGACAGCAGGTGGCATAATCTAGTATCACCAGTATAAAAGTATGTCTGCGAGCGAATTTTGGCAAGGTCCAAGCCTATCTTTTCAAACGGGATATTGATGATCGGTAAAGGGATGAGCGGTGCTGGGGGAGGTTTGGTGGGCTCTGTGCATTGGGCATTGTTTGCAAAAAGTATTGTGGGCATTGTTGGCAAAAATTCTGAACCTCCGCTTCCATACCTGACTAGTGAAACCGGTCTCTTTAAGTTAAATAAGAGCATATTCCAGATCCCTACATGGCCGCCAAGAGGGTTCATATGTGCCAGGTACATTAAGAGGTCTGTCTTGGATTGTGGGACCACCAGCAGGTCGCACGCTTGTCTTTTCCTATCGGTGTGGAAGTATAACAAGTTTTTTTGTATTAAAAAGTAGGAAGCCAGCATGGTTTGGTTGTTTCTTAGCTTTTCTCCGTCTATCTCCAGTTCCTGCGTCCAGCAGTGTTTTAGCTGATCCTCCTCTTTTTGCTTCTGGCTGAAGTCTCTCTTGACCTGGTGGAACATACCATTGTTATTAGTGTTATTGATTTGACTCACTCTCTGCCACGTGTCTTCGCTTTTGGTTTTCTTTGCTGCCAGTGCTTTTCGGGATTGCAATGCCTTCTTGTGCGGCTGTTCCAGGTTCCGCATGCTTCCATTTGTTCTTGCCGGTGGGATGGGGTTAGTTGGGAACCCTGGCCAGTCTCTACCTATGAGTACAGGCATATGGAGATTTGTCATCAACCCAACCAGTATTGTCAGGCAAAGGGTAATGGTGCTTCCTGTGTCCAAGAGGGCTATTATGGGAGTGCTGTTTTTTCTTTCCCATGCTGTGGGTGTTCATGGTTGGCACCCTGTGTGGATCACGTGGCCCGCTAACCAGGTTTTCTTTCCCTGGTGGTCAGAGGCTATTTCTGGTTCTGTGGGCATGGGCTTGTCCAGGTGTGAGTTGAACCTGAGGGCACTCTTTTTTTTCCTTCTTTTTCATGGCCAAAGCTTTTTCCTGGAAATCAGTTGCAGGGGTCACGGGGTTTCTGGGGAATCCAGTCTCTCTTCCTCATTTTGGCGTGGCCATTAAACACTCCAGAGCCTTCACCATTTCTTTGGGATTATTTCGTGCTTTTATACCAACTGCTTTACGGTCTTCGGGGAGTAGCGCTCTAAGAAATTAATACATGGCTACTCTTTCTACTATTTCCACTGCAGATCGTTTTTCTGGTTGCAACCGTCTTTTGGTGGTATGTAGTAGCTGGTCCATTTGTATCCATGGTGTTTTCCCGGTTTGATATGCCCAGTGGTGGAACTCTGTGGTCGCTTTCGTTGGGGAGAGCCCGCAGTGTGCCAGGATTTCTTCCTTAACTTGATCATAGTTGTCCACATCTTCTCTAGGGAGGCTGTAGTATGCTATCTGTGCTTCCCTGGAGAAAAAGAGAGCAAGGAGCTGTGCCCACTCAGTCCTCGGTCATTCCTCCCATGTAGCAATGCTCTCAAACATATGCAAGTACACCTCAGTGTCTCTAGTCCCTTAGACGCCTCTAGTCATTTTCCGTATATATATATATATATATATATATATATATATATATATATATATATATATATATTATATATATATATATATATATATATATATATATATATATATATATATATATATATATATATATATATACACATACAGTGAGGAAAATAAGTATTTGAACACCCTGCTAATTTGCAAGTTCTCCCACTTAGAAATCATGGAGGGGTCTGAAATTGTCATCGTATGTGCATGTCCACTGTGAGAGACATAATCTAAAAAGAAAAATCCAGAAATCACAATCACAGCTGCAAATAAGTATTTGAACACCTGTCTATCAGCTAGAATTCTGAACGTCAAAGACCTGTTAGTCTGCCTTTAAAATGTCCACCTCCACTACATTTATTATCCTAAATTAGATGCACCTGTTTGAGGTCGTTAGCTGCATAAAGACACCTGTCCACCCCATACAATCAGTAAGAATCCAACTACTAACATGGTCAAGACCAAAGAGCTGTCCAAAGACACTAGAGACAAAATTGTACACCTCCACAAGGCTGGAAAGGGCTACGGGGAAATTGCCAAGCAGCTTGGTGAAAAAAGGTCCACTGTTGGAGCAATCATTAGAAAATGAAAGAAGCTAAACATGACTGTCAATCTCCCTCGGACTGGGGCTCCATGCAAGATCTCACCTCGTGGGGTCTCAATGATCCTAAGGAAGGTGAGAAATCAGCCCAGAACTACACGAGAGGAGCTGGTCAATGACCTGAAAAGAGCTGGGACCACCGTTTCCAAGGTTACTGTTGGTAATACACTAAGACGTCATGGTTTGAAATCATGCATAGCACGGAAGGTTCCCCTGCTTAAACCAGCACATGTCCAGGCATGTCTTAAGTTTGCCAATGACCATTTGGATGATCCAGAGGAGTCATGGGAGAAAGCCATGTGGTCAGATGAGACCAAAATAGAACTTTTGGGTCATAATTCCACTAAACGTGTTTGGAGGAAGAAGAATGATTAGTACCAGCCCAAGAACACCATCCCTACTGTGAAGCATGGGGGTGGTAGCATCATGCTTTGGGGGTGTTTTTTTGCACATGGGACAGGGCGCTTGCACTGTATTAAGGAGAGGATGACCGGGGCCATGTATTGCGAGATTTTGGGGAACAACCTCCTTCCCCCAGTTAGAGCAGATGGGTCGAGGCTGGGTCTTCCAACATGACAATGACCCGAAGCACACAGCCAGGATAACCAAGGAGTGGCTCTGTAAGAAGCATATCAAGGCGTGGCCTAGCCAGTCTCCAGACCTAAACCCAATAGAGAAACTTTGGAGGGAGCTCAAACTCCGTGTTTCCCAGCGACAGGCCAGAAACCTGACTGATCTAGAGAAGATCTGTGTGGAGGAGTGGGCCAAAATCCCTCCTGCAGTGTGTGCAAACCTGGTGAAAAACTACAGGAAACGTTTGAACTCTGTAATTGCAAACAAAGGCTATTGTACCAAATATTAACATTGACTTTCTCAGGTGTTCAAATACTTATTTGCAGCTGTATCATACAAATAAATAGTTAAAAAATCATACATTGTGATTTCTGGATTTTTTTTTTAGATTATGTCTCTCACAGTGGACATGCACCTACGATGACAATTTCAGACCCCTCCATGATTTTTAAGTGGGAGAACTTGCAAAATAGCAGGGTGTTCAAATACTTATTTTCCTCACTGTATGTGTATGTGACAAATAAAATAAAATTTGATTTGAGTATGCATTTACAAACATATTTGTGAAAAGATTGGTCACTGTGAAGAGCTAAACGAATTTAAGAGAAATCTTAATGCTTCAGCATACCAAGCATACCATTTTGGACAATGAGATGCTTCCACCTTTGTGGGACCAGTTTGGGGAAGGTCCTTTTCTGTTCTGGCATGACTATTCCCAGTGCAAAATCATGGTCCATAAAGACAAGGTTGGATGTGTTTTGTATGAAAAACAAAGCCTGCATAGAGCCCTGACTTCAACATAATCTAACACATTCGGAATGACCTGAAATAGCGATTGCGAGTTAGACCTTTTCTATTTGTGACTTCACAAATGCTTTACTGGATAAATGGGTAAGACTTTCCCACATTATCACTTTAAATGTTTTGGAAAGGCTTCTTTATGTTAATGTTTTTAGAATGCAATGCCATTACCCTGTTGGTGTAGTGGGCAGGTGTCCCAGCACTTCTGTACACTACTTTTAAAAAAAAGAAATTCTTTATCCATGTTGCTTATGAAGTAATCATCAAAAAGAAAATGTGTTTAGCTAATTATTGTTTTAGGTTTGCGAAATCTTAGGCTGTGATAATTGAAATAATGTGTAATTGTCAGAGATGATGAGTGTACGTGGGCAGGGACAGGGTCAGATTATACGGTCAGTGTGTGACTGGAAGGGCTCAAATGCAGAACGAAACAGGAGTGTGGAGAAAGCAGTCTTTAATGGAGTGAGTCAGCAGAGTAAACAAAGTACAAAATGTGGGCAAGAGCAAAAACAAACAAACAAAAAAACAGTCCTTAATCTGAGAGCAGGCTTCCAGAGCAATGCAGGGAGAGAACCAAAATAATAATAAAAAAAAACTGTCCAAACTCCAGGCACAGCAAATGAGCAATAGAAGACTAAGCAAAAAAAAAACACAAACCAAAAACAGTCCAGAGTATTTGTATTAAATACACAGGACTACAATCTTGACCCTTTGGTAGCTCTTTCGTGTTGTGCATGATAGTCGAGGGGTTTGAATGGAAGAGGTTGATTCTGTGATGGGTGTCTTTTATACACATAATGAGTTGATATTAGGAGTTCTTTCTTAAAGGTACAGGACTAATTTGGGTATGTAGGAGTCAGAATTCTTGCTGGTTTGTAGGGGATCAAATACTTATTTCACATGATCAAATACAAATTCATTTATATATAATATTATTTACTTTTGAAAAATGTTTTATATACTTTCTCTCTCTGTTAAAATAAACCTACCATAAAAATTCTAGACTGTTAATTTCTTTGTAAGGGGTAAATTTACAAAATCAGCAGGGAATTGTTTCCCCCACTGTATATCAGTCTGTTTGTAATGAAGCTATATCATTTTAGTTTTACTTTTTGAATTGAAATACTAAAATAAAAATTAACTTTTCAATGATATTTTAATTTATTGAGATGTACCTGCATATTTTCACTTTCTAAGATTTTAGATGAATCATTGTACTGGCTATGTATAGGGTCTGTTGTGATGACCATGTGTATTTCATTAGCGTTAAAGCTCATCAGCATTGACCCTTTGTTTCTGTGTGATGAGGCAGTGTATATCATGCCCAATGTGTATTATGCTGACAATCCAATTCCCACTTGAGATATGTGTCCACCCTTGCTGTAAGCAAAAAAAAAAAAAAACACCATCTGTCAACAACATCACTGTCTATTGCCCTACCCTCCAATTACAACAGTTAATTACTGTAATTAAATAAGGAAACCCCTTACCATTTTACATCCTCTTCTTTTTACAAAAAAAATCATTTTCAGTTTCTTGTAGAAAAAGTCTTGCCTTTTTTTTTTAAACTACATATCCTTTACTTTTGATGTTTTGTACTGTTGCTATCATTGAATGTTTTTGTATTTACTGAATTATGATATATACATTTATGAGGTATAACTATAAAATAAACTATTTAAAAATAATGTTACATGTGCAAATGAAAATTTTGTGTATGTGCTTGCTGCATCATTTCAAGCACTGGTGTGTTTGTGCCCACTGTGGTACTCAGTTATGCTTTGATTCCTAGTGGTTTCCTGATGGTGGTACAGAATGTCATGCTTGTTATCAATGAAGAGTTATCTGAAAAGTATTTGCATTGGATTAGCAGTGTATGTGAGTGCACATGGAGGGGAGTAAAATTCAGAATATCTGAAAGACAGCCCCTATATCTTTGTCAGATTAAGTACCAGCAAGTGGGTTTGCCTTCTTCCTTTAATTGGGGCTCTGTAGGTGCCCAGCCTCAAGATGCACAAGACAAGGCAGTGTTAATATGCAATTTGGAGCAGCATTCTTCTCTAGAGGTAAAGACAGGCTTTAGTGTCTCTCTCTCTCTCTCTCTCTCTCTCTCTCTCTCTCTCTCTCTCTCCCCCCCCCCCCCCTTACTTGCTTTATGCTTGAGGCAGTGAAAATATTTGCCATGGTTCCACTATAGTCAAATCTAAATGATGAACTGTCAAGTCTGGTGCAGAGGATGCTATTGCAGAAAGTAATTTGCTTGGCACTGAATCACAGTAAGCTGTATGTTTTAGAAGTTCCTTTTGTTGTTTATCAACCCACCCTCACATCCATGCACACCAACATGCAGCCTCTAACATATCCAACTCATAATTTTATAAATGTGGTGTAAGTATGCTGTGAGAAATGAAAATAAAAGGTAAAGTTTTGTGTTCTGGAATTAAATGAGTACATACAGTACTTAGTTCACCACTCACTTCAATGACTGAAGCAGCTAGTATGGATTAGTTGACTTTCTGTATTTTTAAACAGATCTGCAATACAATATTTTCATGAGGTTGTGCATGCACTACCTTGGCTGCAAAAAAGAAGGACAGCAACTTAATAACAAATCGGCCTACAAAATAGTTATATGAAATTCCAGTCAAAAGTTTAGACACACCTTCCTATTCAGGGTTTTTTCTTTGTTTTTATTTTTTTCAAACATTGTATATTAATACTGTAGACATTTAAATTATGACAGGACAAATATGAATATATGTAGTCAACAAAAACTGCAGATATAATAAGGCAGAATATGTTTTATATTTTTGATAATTCAAAGTAGCCACCTATTGCTTGGATGGCAGCTTTGCACACTTTTGCAATTCTCCCAGTCAGCCTCCTGAGGTAGTCACCACGAATGGATTTCCAACAATCTTGTAGGAGTTCCCAGAAGTGTTCAGTAATTGTTGCCTGCTATTCTTCACTCTCCGGTCCATGTCATCTCGATTGGTTTAGATTGCATGATTGTGGAGGCCAGATCATCTGATGCAGCACACCATCCCTCTCCTTTTTGGACAGCTCTTACCTAACCTAGAGGTGTGCTTGGGGTCATTGTCCTAAAAAAAAAAGATGGTCCCACTTAATGCAAACCAGTTTGGAT
This sequence comes from Silurus aristotelis, assembly GCF_946808225.1. Classification (NCBI taxonomy): domain Eukaryota; kingdom Metazoa; phylum Chordata; class Actinopteri; order Siluriformes; family Siluridae; genus Silurus; species Silurus aristotelis. Next base: position 19,706,924 of record NC_139584.1, read on the forward strand.
GGCATGTCTGCGAAATGCTGTGGTAGATATGCTGGTTAAGTGTGCCCTCACCAACAGTTTCACCAGCAAAGCACCCCCACACCCCCACACCGCTACCTCCATGCTTTCCAGTGGAAATTATACCTTCCTGAGATGCTGTAAATCAGCAGTTTCTGAGGCTGGTAATTTTGATACATTTATCCTCTGCAACAGAGGTAGTTCTTGGTCTTACTTTCCTGGGATGGTCCTCATGAGAGCTTGTTTCAATCATAGCGTTGGATGGTTTTGGTGACTGCACCTTGTTACATATATTTGTATTATGATTAATAGAAATTATTTAACGGCATATAAAGGTGTGAAGTAAAAACTATAGAGTGCATTGTTTACTGTAGTGTAATTAACTTGTTCACAATGATGAAAAATAGACTGACTTTGGAATCATTTAATAAAACCTTATTATAAATGATACAATTGTACATCTTTTATTAGAACATGTTTAATAAAAAACATTAATTATTATTTATTTTTAACAAAAAAGTATAAAAACAATTGAAAACAAGGCATTATTTGTTAATAATGCCTTGTTTTCTATTGTGTGACAGCAGCAGTTATGGGGATTCTTTAATACAAAAAATATATAGTATATGGACAAAAGTTTGTGGTTTGATCATAAGATTGTGTGTGCTTTTTGAACATCCCATTGTATTATAATTGTCCTTTTGGCGCTGTGCTGGTGACAGCCAATTATAGCAGCTCCTGTCTTGAGAGAACCACAGGAAAAGACCCGGCCGCTTCATGTACATGCGCGATCAGTGAAATGTGCACCACATGGTCTGACCAAAATCTGGTTCTACTGTCACCCACATGCTGGCCTGTTGTTCTAAGGCAGTCTGTGACAAAGAAGACAGTAAGATGATGGTCATCAGAGGCAAAGGAAGCTCTGCAGATGTGCTTTAAGATTACAGACTGGGAAATGTTACGTGAACCATCTGGGGAGAACACTCAACAGCATGACTGATTACATTAAGAACATGACTGACTGCATAACTGACTTTATCAACTACAAGCACAGATAGTTTCAGTAAAACGGGTGTGTTATTTTACTAATAACAAACCCTAGATCACCAAGGACCTAAAGGAACTTCTGAACAAAGGTTGCAGGCTTTCAGAAAGAAGGATAAAGAAAAGTTATGAAGAAAGGGCTTGAGGTGAGACTGAGGGAGAACAAATAAACCTACAGAAGGAAGCTGGAGGGTGGCCTTTAGCAAAACAGTGCTAAGGAGTTGTACGCATGAAATGGTTCACGGGCCTCAGATGAAAAAACAGCCTGTGAAGGCCGGCAGTCTGGGAATAGACACATTTTGGTGTTTGAAGCAGTTCTCCCATGCTTACCTCACAACAGTTAACCCACCTCATCACAGACTTCTTCTCTTGAAGACCCAAGGGAATCATAACATCCACACCCTACAAATTTCTCACTCCTGGCCAGGTAAAGAAAGAGTTGTAGAAACTGAAGCTAGGGCCCAACTAAATCAGTTCAAGAGTACAGAAAACCTATGCTAAGCAGCTGCATGGAATCCTCCAGCACCTTTTCAACTTGAGCTTTCAACAAGGGAAAGTACCAAAACAAAATTGCTTTGTTCCTGTACTAAAAAATACAACTTCAGTGCTGCTCTGTCTTAGACCTCAGGCAAGTGATTGTATGGATCTCTTGCAGTTTGCCTACCAGCCACAGACAGGCATGGATGATGCAGTCATATATCTACTGCAGAAGGCTTTCTCCCATCTGGACTACAACACCACCACAGTGAGAATAACTTACTTTAAATTCTCAGCTTACTTTGAATTCTCAATTCAAGTCAAGTCACATTTTTTTCTATAGCGCTTTTCACAACAGACATTGTCTCAAAGCAGCTTTACAGAAATCAACAGTCAATGTGAATGGTGTGCATTTATCCCTGATGAGCAAGCCTGTGGCAAGGAAAAACTCCCCTAGATGTAATGAGGAAGAAACCTTGAGGGGAACCAGACTCAAAAGGGGGACCCATCCTCATTTGGGTGACATCAAGAGTTTGATCGTAAATCTTTCAACAATACAGAACACTGGAGAGTGAGAACTAACATGAGTACTGGAGTATAAGATTATAAGTAATGTTTTTTCTACAGTCTTATACAGTCTTTATGGTTATAAAACTAGGAGCTACTGAGCTCAACATTTGTGATCATCACAGATCCAGCACCAGCTTCTCCATGCCACAGCCTTTAAACACTCCAGGAGGTCCAATGTCAAAACTCCACACATGTAGTGGGATCCAATTGGCACTGGTACGTCTCTAGATGGTTTGGGATGTTTGTGAGTTCGGCATCTACTTCTTCAAAGGTCCATAATCTTCAAGAGGTGGGACGTGACTGGAGCTGGCCAAACCTCAGCAGTGGAGAGAAATTAGCATAGCTGCTGTTCTGCTCTTCATATGTTCTGGAGCACAAGGTTATGATATGAGACGTGTTATGTGTAGGCTTTGCTAAAAAGATATGTTTTTAATCTGCACTTAAACTGGGAGGGTGTGTCTGAGCCCCGAACACTGTCAGGAAAACTATTCCAGAGTTTAGGAGCTAAATGTGAGAATGATCTACCGCCTTTAGTGGACTTTGCTATTCTAGGAACTACTAGAAGCCCAGAGTTTTGAGATCTCAGGGAGCGTGACGGATTGTAGCATGTTAAAAGACTGGAGAGATACATGGGAGCCAAACCATTTAGTGCTTTATAAGTAAGAAGTAGTAGTTTGTAGTCGATTCGAAACTTAACAGGAAGCCAATGTAGGGATAATAAGATTGGGGTTATATGATCATATTTTTTTGACCTTGTAAGAACTCTTGCTGCCGCATTCTGAACTAACTGAAGCTTGTTTATTAATGATGCAGGATATCCACCTAGTAATGCATTACAATAGTCTATTCTGGAGGTCATGAACGCATGGATAGCATGTTTCTTAGCTTAAAAATATTTCTAAGGTGAAAGAAGGCTGTTTTTGTAACTTGGTTGATATGATTATTAAAAGAAAAGTTGCTGTCTAAAATAACTCCCAGGTCTTTTACCGTTGAACTAGTAGCTACAGAACATCCGTCTAAATGCAGGTTGAGATGCTGGAGCTCCTGTATACTGATTTTTGGGCCGATGAGCAGAATCTCCATCTTATCAGAATTTAATAGTAGAAAGTTATAAGTCATCCAATCTCTTATTTCCTTAACACACTCAGTTATGCGAGCTAATTGAGCTGTATCGCCTGGTTTTGATGAGATATATAGCTGGGTATCATCAGCATAACAATGGAAGCTAATTCCATGCCTTCTAATAATATTTCCTAAGGGAAGCATGTATATTGTAAAAAGCAGGGGTCCTAGAACTGAACCTTGTGGCACGCCATAATTTACTAGCATTAGCCTGGATAGCTCTCCATTTAAGTCTACGAAATGGTAACGATTGGACAGGTAGGATTTAAACCAGCTTAATACCTGTCCCTGAATGCCAGTGTAATTCTGTAAGCGATCTAGGAGGAGATCATGGTCTATAGTGTCAATTCCCTTGCTTAGAAACACCATCCAATCTCTCCTGCAGGACAGGAGGTCAGGAGATGCATGTACATCTTCTGGGTCACTGACTACCTTACGGACTGACCCCAGGTTGTATGGCTGTTCATGACTGACTGAGTACCTACTGAGCAACAGGGAATGGTGATGTTCCTTATCCATTTCACCTCTACAATGCAGACTTTCAGTACAGGTCAGACATTTCCAACCTTCAGAAATTTTCTGATGAATCCGAGGTGGTCAGGTACATCAAGGATGGACAGGAGAAGGGATCTGATAAACAATTTTTTTGGATTGCTGCAAGACAAATGTGACCAAGACCAAGGAGATGGTAATGAACAAGCTTAGGACTTTGAGCTGTTTTTCCAAGTTTATCCAAATACTTTTGAGTCTCTGAAAATGAAGGGACTGTGTAAAAACACCTTAAATTAAATCTGGAAGACTACATCAAGTCAAGAAGCTTTTAGTGTCATTTCAACCATATATAGCTGATGCAGTACACAGTGATATAAAACAACGTTCCTCCAGAACCCAGGTGCTACATAAAACAACATAAAACAACAATCACAGAAACAGAAAAACACAGGGCCAAGAACTAGTAGAAAGATCCTTGCCACATAAAGTGCATGTGTGCAACTGGTGCAAACAGTGCAAAACACAACATAAGACAGTGCAAGACAACACAGGACAGTGAAGGACAATACACAAAACACAAAATAGCTCTGCCAGTAAACCTGTCGTAACAAAATAAGGTGCACAGTAGCAGAAAAATGTAAACAGAAAAATGTAAACAAAATTGTGCAATTCAACAATAGCAGCAATCAAAACAAAGTGAACAGTGGCAAAAATATGTGGACAGAATATTGTGCAGAAGAACAAATCCCGGAAGATGTACAAAAAAACGGCATGTAAACATTGTGTGGTAATGATTTGTGTGAGTGGTACTGAATGATGGGTATGCGAAGTGTATGAAGTGTATTGAGTCCGGTTTGTGCAGATCAGTCACACAGTTGTGTGTGAGTGGGGTGTGTGTGTGTGTGTGTGTGTGTGTGTGTGTGAGAGAGAGAGTTCAGTTCAGTTGTTTGTTGAGGAGCCTGATGGCTTGAGGAAAGAAACTGTTACACAGTCTGGATGTGGCGGCCCAAATGCTTCGGAACCGCTTTCCTGATGGTAGGAGAGTGAAAAGTGTGTGTGAGGGGTGTGTGGGGTCATCCACAATGCTGTTTGCTTTGCGGATGCAGTGTGTAATGTAAATGTCCATGATAAAGGGGAGAGAGACTCCGAGGATCTTTTCAACCATCCTCACTATCCTCTGTAGGGTCTTGCGATCCGAGACGGTGCAGTTCCCAAACCAGGCAGTGATGCAGCTGCTCAGGATGCTCTCAATGGTCCCTCTGTAGAACATGGTCCGTATGGGGAGAGGGAGATGAGCTTTTCTCAGCCTTCTCAGGAAGTAGAAATGCTGCTGGGCTTTTTTGGTGATGGAGCTGGTGTGGAGTGACCAGGTAAGGTTATCCGCCAGATGAACACCAAGGAATTTGGTGCTCTTGACGATCTCCACTGAGGATCCATCAATGATCAGTGGAGAATGGTTACTCTGTGTTCTCCTGGAGTCAACAACCATCTCTTTAGTTTTGTCGACGTTCAGAGTCAGGTTGTTGGCTCCACACCAGGCTGTTAACCGTTGCACCTCCTCTCTGTATGCTGACTCGTTGTTCTTGCTGATTAGACCCACCACGGTTGTGTCATCGGCGAACTTGATGATATGATTCGAGCGGTGCGTTGCTACACAGTCGTGAGTCAGCAGAGTGAACAGCAGTGGACTGAGCACACAGCCCTGAGGGGCTCCAGTGCTCAGTTTGGTGGTGCTGGAGATGCTGTTTCCGATCCGGACTGACTGAGGTCTTCCAGTCAGGAAGTCCAGGATCCAGTTACAGAGCGAGGTGTTCAGGCCCAGTAGGCTCAACTTCTCAATCAGGTGCTGATGGACAATCATGTTAAATGCTGAGCTGAAGTCTATGAACAGCATCCTTGAGGCAGGAGACAGAAAACTTCTTCAGCACAGGAATGATGGTCGTTGTCTTGAGGCACGTAGGAACAGTGGAGCTGCTCAGGGAGATGTTGAAGATATCGGTGAAGACATCCGCTAGCTGTTGTGCACATTCCCTGAGCACTCTGCTAGGAACGTTGTCTGGTCCAGCAGACTTCTGTGGGTTAACTCTGCATAGAGTTTTCCTCACTTCAGCTGTGGTTAGACATGCGTCAGGTGTCTCTGCTGTCCTGGAAGTGGTTGTGGATTCTCTTGGCGTGTGTGCACTTTGCCTCTCTGATGGCACGGGACAGTTTGTCCCTTGCTGTTTTCAAGGCCACCTTGTCCCCTGCTCTGAAGGCGGAGTCTCTTGTTTTTAGCAGCGCACGCACGCACCACGACTTCTGGTTGGAGCGTGTAGTGAAGGTCTTGTAGATGATCACGTCATCAATGCACTTGCCGATGTAGCTGGTCACTGTTGACGTGTACACCTCCAAGTTGATGAAATCGCCATTGGTTGCAGCTTCCCTGAACATTCCCTGTCCCAGTCAGTGCATTCAAAACAGTCCTGGAGAGCAGACATGGATCCTGCTGGCCTGGTTCTCACTTGCTTCCGAGCTGGTCTTGAACACCTGCTGAGTGGTCTGTATGCTGGGATCAGCATAACATAGATGTGGTCTGAGTACCCGAGGTGGGGGAGGGGCTTCGCCCGGTATGCGCCCCGGATATTTGTGTAAACAATATCCAGCGTGTTTTCTCCTCTGGTTGTACATCTTAATCAGAGAGTGACTAAACTGACATCACATATAGATTTCAAATCTGTTTTAGAAAAATAAGAAAAAAAGAAAATAGCACCTTTATATACACAATGACAAAAACATCTATGATGCCATTCAAACAACAAAAAAAAGATCTTAGATTACCTATTCTCCCTATGGCATTTGCCACTCAATTGACGTACAGAGCGACCAGTCTAAGTTTTCTTCTAACACACAGGTCACCACACATGTGCAGTCAAATGCATGTGAGCTACTGCTAAACTGCACTGAGCTAAGTGACTCCACTTATTTATGTGAGTCATCTTTTTTCCCAAATGAAGATATTTAAGTACAAATATTGTTCCACCATAACTGATGATCAAGAAGTCTACTCTTGAGGCTACCTACCAGCAGTTACTGTCTGGACTATGCTACTCCATTTAGTGCCAACCTAACCTTTTAATGTAAGTAGGCATTGGGGATCATAATGGTACAGAAGTTCACTTAGATACTGTGGCGCAAAACCGTTAAGTGCTTTATATGTCAGTAGTTCCCTTTATTCTAACATTTTCTAGTCTAGCAAGGAAATTTATGATCAATGGTGTCTCAAGCTGCACTTGAGCAAAACAAGTAAGGAGACACAACCCTGATCATAGGCCAATAAAAGGTAATTTACCACTTTAACATGTGCTTTGTCTATGCTATAATGAGGCCTGGCTAATACATTTCAAAATGTTATTCCTAAGTAGGTATGATCATAACTGCTGTGCTACAACCTTTTCTATAATCTTGGAGATAAAAGGGAGGTTTGATATTGGCCTATAGTTGGACAGCTGACAAGGGTCAAGGTTGGGTTTCTTAAATCTTTCTCTGAAATAGGAGTAAAACGTTGTAACTGATTGTCTGTTTTAATTATAGTGCTAGCTACATGGTTATTTATAAAATAGTTACCTTGGTAGCAGGCACTGTCTGACTTGAAGCATGCCTAAGCCCCTCTGACCTACTGGGTGAAGATGTCACGATGTATACTGCGACACCAAATAAAAGGAATTTATAAACGGTCTGTAAATCTGACCTGCTCTTATGCTGTGACTGTGCTTCCCGGCCTCTATAAAGTTGGGAGTGATTTGTGATGCTATGCTTTTGCTCCTTATTTGGCAGAAGGGCTAGATTTGCAAGAGGCTAGATAAGGGATGGTCTAACTTTGCATGTTTTAGATGGAAGGGATGGCTTGGCCCTCCATGACAATGCCCTCAACAGTCAGAGATGGTTTATGAGAAACTGTTTAAGAGAAAGGACTGTCTCTTAATACTGTAATGCTTCTGCAAGCTCAACCTGCAAACTACAAAATCTCAGTTTGCATGCTGCTTCAGCAAATGCTGAACCGGAATGATAGGAGGTAGCACTTCACTTCCTTTACCTGAGAAGAAAACCAGGCAGGAGCTCAGAATTCTCATTATGATGTTCTTCCAGTACAAACAGTCAGAAATGCCCTAGAATGCTAACTGCATGAGCCACACTCTGACAAATATCACAAACACTCACCAGTAATAAAGTGGACACAGCAATTTTGCACACTGTCTGAAGCCAATTTCTTTGTTTCAGTTTTACAACTCGTGTTCCTAAAGGTTTCTAATTCAGACATTTTATGACTCAGATAGCCTTATATGGTCCTGGTAATGTAGCAGTCACAGGCCATTTTCTTGTCATCAGCCAATGATTTCACGTGGCTGTAATTGTATTTCAGACAGTCGTCACACCCAAGGTGTTCCCCATAGCTACTGATGCAGAATCTCATTCCCTGCTCAGGGAACTGGTGCACCAGTAACAGATTCAAGGGTGCCCAAGCTACATTGATGCACTTTGGGGCAAGCTGTTTAGTTAAGTCATACAAAGGGCCTATTGTAGCACATACTGCTGGAAAAAAACAAAAAAACAATGCTGGCTATGATACAAAAGCATCAGAAACATACAGTACAGTTGCAGTTGCAGACCAAAGTGCACATGCTTGCCCCTAGCTACTGCTGAATAAGTCTACAACAGGTATGTAAACTGTAAAACTAAATAATAGAGCAGTGGAAGTTGGTGGCCTGGTTTAAGCAATCATATTTTTTCTTACATAATGTGGACAGTCAGGTGTGTGTATCCCTTACCTAGGGCAGTTTGATGCAATTCGGGTTCTTGCATTTATATGGACATTACATTGTCATATACTACATACCAAACATATTGCAGACCAAGTACTCACCTTCATGACAATGGTAATCCCTAATGACAGTGCCATCTCTGAGTATAATAATGTGCCCTGCTACAATGCAAAATTTGTTCAGAAATGGTTTTAACATGACAAAAGTGACATCAAAATTCCAATAGACAAACAAGTAAAACATTTTAAAGTAGACACTTGCACACACTGCTCTGTGTTGGTGTCTGTCTATCTACTGGCTCTTGTAGTGTCTCTTTGTATTCTCTCTGCCACTGCCTGCAACAGAGCCAATGCAATCAGCCAATTATGTTACAGCAGCTAAATGCATAAACATTTATTTATCATTTACATGAAAAATACAAATTAAGAAAGTGTGATCTCTCCTGGTATGGATGTTTGTACCATATGGGTTGCTTTGAGTATTTGCAATAATAGAATGCAGATCTCTTAGAAACTTCACACACACAACACCCTCTATAGTTTACACAGAATGGGGTGCAAAAAAAAGAAGCCCACTAAAACAGTTAAAAGACTTGACAATACATCTTTCTCCAGAAGCAAACGCACTACTTCAATGTCAAGGTTGGTTTCTTCATTGGTGATAGAATTGTCCATGCATTTAATGTTTAATTTTCACCCATAGCATTGCATGATTTTGCTAACACAAGAAATATCTTGCTGCAATGGGAGCTTGTAGACTTTTGTAAAGGTATGATTATCTTCTCTGGTGATTATGTTTGGTGAGGTGCATTAACAGATTTGTAAATGTTTTATTTATATATATATATATATATATATATATATATATATATATATATATATATATATATATATATATATATATATATATATATATATACACACAGTGAGGAAAATAAGTATTTGAACACCCTGCTATTTTGCAAGTTCTCCCACTTAGAAATCATGGAGGGGTCTGAAATTGTCATCATAGGTGCATGTCCACTGTGAGAGACATAATCTAAAAAAAAAAAAATCCAGAAATCACAATGTATGATTTTTTTTTAACAATTTATTTGTATGATACAGCTGCAAATAAGTATTTAAACACCTGAGAAAGTCAATGTTAATATTTGGTACAGTAGCCTTTGTTTGCAATTACAGAGGTCAAACGTTTCCTGTAGTTTTTCACCAGGTTTGCAAACACTGCAGGAGGGATTTTGGCCCACTCCTCCACACAGATCTTCTCTAGATCAGTCAGGTTTCTGGCCTGTCGCTGAGAAACACGGAGTTTGAGCTCCATCCAAAGATTCTCTATTGGGTTTAGGTCTGGAGACTGGCTAGGCCATGCCAGAACCTTGATATGCTTCTTACAGAGCCACCCCTTGGTTATCCTGGCTGTGTGCTTCGGGTCATTGTCATGTTGGAAGACCCAGCCTCGACCCATCTTCAATGCTTTAACTGAGGGAAGGAGGTTGTTCCCCAAAATCTCACAATACATGGCCCCGGTCATCCTCTCCTTAATACAGTGCAGTCGCCCTGTCCCATGTGCAGACAAACACCCCAAAAGCATGATGCTACCACCCCCATGCTTCACAGTAGGGATGGTGTTCTTGGGATGGTACTCATCATTCTTCTTCCTCCAAACACGTTTAGTGGAATTATGACCCAAAAGTTCTATTTTGGTCTCATCTGACCACATGACTTTCTCCCATGACTCCTCTGGATCATCCAAATGGTCATTGGCAAACTTAAGACGTGCCTGGACATGTGCTGGTTTAAGCAGGGGAACCTTCCGTGCCATGCATGATTTCAAACCATGACGTCTTAGTGTATTACCAACAGTAACCTTGGAAACGGTGGTCCCAGCTCTTTTCAGGTCATTGACCAGCTCCTCCCATGTAGTTCTGGGCTTATTTCTCACCTTCCTTAGGATCATTGAGACCCCACGAGTTGAGATCTTGCATGGAGCCCCAGTCCGAGGGAGATTGACAGTCATGTTTAGCTTTTTCCATTTTCTAATGATTGCTCCAACAGTGGACCTTTTTTCACCAAACTGCTTGGCAATTTCCCCGTAGCCCTTTCCAGCCTTGTGGAGGTGTACAATTTTGTCTCTAGTGTCTTTGGACAGCTCTTTGGTCTTGGCCATGTTAGTAGTTGGATTCCTACTAATTGTATGGGGTGGACAGGTGTCTTTATGCAGCTAACGACCTCACACAGGTGAATCTAATTTAGGATAATAAATGTAGTGGAGGTGGACATTTTAAAGGCAGACTAACAGGTCTTTGAGGGTCAGAATTCTAGCTGATAGACAGGTGTTCAAATACAGCAAATGGTGAATGGTAAATGTGGAATGGAATATTCAGATATTGCATATGACTCTTATGGTCAGGTGTCCACAAACGTTTGTCCACAAAGTATACATTATAACACCTAGTCTTTTACACCCATAATTTTTGAGAGACAGATGCCTGGTCAAGAAACAAACTAGGTAATTTGACTGTATGAAGATTTACTTTGACCAAACAAATATATAAATGCAAAATGTTTTGTTTTTTGTTTTTCACAAAAAATATTTTATAAGCATAAATAAGTTTTACACACTCTTGGGATCTGGGAAGGTAGTTTCATTCGGCTTCAGAAATACTTTGGCTATAAAACTTTACCAAAATCTTTTTTTTGCTAGTTGGATATTTATTTCTGATTCTGAGGATCAGAGGTTTTACCAAGATGCAGTGACTGGGCAGGCCTTTCCATTATAACACTTTAACAAAGTTTTTGCTAAAAAATCATTTTATTTTATTTATCAAGAGATTACTTACATCTTCCCTGGTTAATTATTATCATGCATGATTGTTCATTACACAGACAAGAAGAAAATAGAGAAAGAATAGGAGTCCGGCAATAATGAGGAGGACTGTGATCAATCTCAAAGGCGGGCTCAGAGAGCTACACTGTATTATAACACACTTTGTAACCACAAAACATAACACCACTTGTGCACCACTCAAGCACATACATACATTCAATTCAATTAATTTTTATTTGTATAGCACTTTTAACAATGAACATTGTCTCAAAGCAGCTTTACACAGATAATGTGGTGATAAAAAATAAATATGTTCTTTGTAAGTGTAAGTTTGTCCCGGATGAGCAAGCCAGTGGCGGCTGTGGAAAGGAAAAACTCCCCAAGGAAGAAACCTTGAGAGGAACCAGACTCAAGAGGGAACCCATCCTCATCTGGGTTGCACCGAACGTCCATTTATTGCAGATGTACAATGTTGCGGGGTACAGTGATAGTGATCAGAAGCAAACTGTAGTCCTGAGTCACTGAGACTGTGTGTGAGTCCCGAACACTGATTGGAAGGCTGTTCCATAACTGTGGGGCTTTATAAAAGAGAGAAAGATCTGCCCCCTTCCATAGTCTTCATTATTTGAGGTACCAACAAAAAGCCTGCACCTTTTGATCTAAGTAGGGGTGGATGATCATATTGGTACAAAGGTTCATTCAGATACTGCGGCACGAGACCGTTAGGTGCTTTAAACGTCAGTAGTAGTATTTTATAATTAATCCGAGATTTAATTGGGAGCCAGTGTAGACTGATTAAAACAGGGGTGATGTGGTCATATTTTCTAGATCTAGTGAGGACACTTACTTAAACACCCAGACAGTAAAGCGTTACAATAGTCTAAACAAAAGCATGAACTAGTTTTTCTGCATCCTGTAACATCATATTTCTAATTTTAGCAATATTTCCAAGGTGAAAGAAGGTGATCCTGGTAATATTATTCAGGTGAGCCTCAAACAAAAGACTAGGGTCAATAATCACACCAAGTTTTTTGACCGCTGTACACACTGAGATAGAAACACCATCCAGAGATGCTACATAATCGGTAAGTTTGCTTCTAGCTGCTTGTGGTCCTAGTAAAAGTACTTCAGTCTTATCTGAGTTGAGCAGAAAAAAGTTACATACATACACACACACGCACACACATGCACACACATGCACACAAACATTCTTTTAGTTTAGCAGCGTCTTGTTGAGTCAACGTGCCATTTTGCTGTGTGTCAATTGTTGTGTGCTGCTGTCATGCTGGGTGTTGAGTAAACACATACTGTAGTTTCTGCTTTGTGGTATGTAAATACAAAAAAACAGCTTTGTGAAATAGAGGTAAAACAAATACATACCTAGAGGCTCTTTAAGCCCTTCTTTAGCACTGCAAGCCTCTTGGTGTGTGTTCTATGAGATTTCTATAGCCCAGAGATGACTTTATCTTTACAGTTACAGTATATAATCCAGTATTTTTACAGTAGTATTAGATTTCTGCAACACTCTTATATCACATTGCTCTCCAAAATGCTTAACCTCTTACACTATGTCAGTTGTAAAAAATCATCACCCTTTTGGTGAGACACTCTTTGCACTTATTAGTATATTATAACAGGTCTCAGGAATGCATTTAAGCTTAAAACAGTGTTTTTTCAGTCCAAGCATTCACACATCTGTGTTCATTCTTTTTTTGACTCACTTTACTCATCTTATGACTGTCTGTTATTAGAGCACAATATGCACAACATTAATTTTGAAAGCATAAATATGCAAAGGGGCCCCACATTTGACAAACAATATATATAAAAAAGCATATATTTTTAAAAGGTGTAGAAAATATCCCAACCAAGTTGGCTATGATTCTCTAAATCCAGCAGATGCACTAGATTATTAGCCCAGTTGTGTCTCTCCAGGTCTGAGTATTCGAGGAGCACAAGAGGAGGACCCTCCTGATCCTCAGCTCATGCGTCTGGACAATATGCTGCTGGCAGAGGGGGTGGCTGGCCCGGAGAAAGGTAGTGGATCAGCTGCTGTGGCAGCAGCTGCAACAGCATCGGGAAGCCCTCCTGATAATTCCATTGAACACTCAGACTACCGAGCCAAACTCTCACAGATCAGACAAATCTACCACACGGAACTGGAGAAATACGAACAGGTCAGATTCAATCCAACAGATCACGCTAGACACAAACAGCTAATATTTTGTTTTGTATTGTGAAGCTAGCAAAGATAAATACAGATCCATCTGAAATACCAGGAAACATGAAATTTAGAATTAAATATAAGACATGTTTTGGTTATACATTATATATTGAGCTCTGAGTCTGAGGTTTTTTTCTCTTTTGCCTAGTATTTAATGAATATGCTTCACTGTATGAATAAAAGTTTATAAAATTGTGACCATCTATATTTTAACACATACAGTCTACTCCAGGAATATTCAAATGAAAATGCCAAAATTATATATTTTTTCTATGCATTGTAGACATTTGATTTTTATATAAAAAGATAAATATAAGCTGATAGATCAGTATTTTTAGCTTTTATCCTTATGTATATAACTTTTGTCTTGTCCCACCAGTTACTGACAGGTATTTGTTGTTGCACAGGTGTGTTGTTAGTTTGATACAGTTAGTTTAAACAATTAAACGCACTGAATATCTTGTCTTGGACTGAGCTCTGGGGTCACTGTGAAGACTGCCTTTGTTGTTAAAAATTAAAATGAAGTAAACATAGCTGCCTATGGGACCATATTGATTTTGAGAAAATATCAAAGCCATAGCTCACACACAGAAAATAACAAATACAATTTGGAATATACTTAAAATAAAGGAACTGCTGGTGTACAAAAAACAGCCATTAAAACAAAACAAAAAACTTTAAAAAAGCAGTTGATGACAGGAACATTATAAGAGATGACCCCAATATGTAAACCACTCATCAGCAGCAGACAAAATTACAGAGATGAACCAGAAATTTCTGTAATCAAGATTAATCTCTAACAAATTGATGGAAAGGACAAAGTATGCAGAAAGAAATGTTCCTCTCAAGAACATACAAGATTATTAGTCAAGCATGTTGGAGGTAGTGACTTGGTTTGGGCTTGCATGGATGCATCTGGAAACTTTCTCAATAGCTGGAAAAGCATGGAAAAAGAAGAAAGCAATAGTTTGTTCAATGCTGGTTGGTTGGCTGTCATAATGTAAATTCATGTTAGTTGACAAATGTAAGCAGGCAAGCAGGATGCCCTCTGCTACTGCTTAGCTTATGTGTCAAAGAGCAAGGAACTTCTATTTTTAATATCTCCTAATCTCATAGTATGCAGAGGCTGTGACAATGTTGATATAAAGTGCTGCCTCTTCTATTGGAACTTTATTTTACAATATACAAAAAAGAATTAAAAAACATATTTTATACAAGTAAAAAGGCAAAACATGAACAAAAACTTTCCATGCACTGGGAATAGATATTTCTTAAGTTTGTTCCCTTTGTCTTCATTCAATGAAGTTTAAATGTTAAAGACTAAGCAATTCAAAATATACCTACAGAATATACAATACTTTACCAAAATTTTGTTTTCACATAACCATCAAACTCATCCAATGAGTGGGCCTTCCCAAACTGTTATATAGAAATGTTTATATGCTGCAGCATTACAGTACATTATTCTTTTGCTGGAAATAAGGCATGGCCAAAGCATTTTTGCATTGAAAATCCCTGTTTTCAACCACAATGAACACTCACCGTCTGCTGCTATAGTGTGTAATACTTTATAGAGTGTGAACTCTAATAAAAAGCTGTTTTAATTCTGTCAAACTCATACAAAGTCAGTGTTACTGATTTATTATTTCATTTATTTTGCATTATTTATTAATCCACAATTGTCCCAATGTTCTCTGAAATTTTTTTTTAATACCTCCTGAGCAAATAATCTTCAGCATTTTAATTTATAGATTACTTAATTTACTAGTTTGTTCAAGTATTTAACTGTTCCACAAACAGCAGTGTTTCTTTTTTTTAAGAACTGATGCTTTAAACTCAGATTGTAGTTAAGTTGAATGCATTCAATATCGTATATATGAAAATGGTTTTCAGTCACAGCCCTATGCAGAGCTGTGTAGAGCTCTTCACATACCCCTCTGTCCTGTGTAGAGGACAGAGGGGTATGGAGACTGATGATCCGCTGTGGCGACCCCTAATGGGAGAAGCCGAAAGAAGAAGAAGAAGTCACAGCTCTGTGAAGAATTATTATTGCATGTGTATTAAGTATTAAACCATTAATCAAATGCATAAAAATCTATAGCATTATACACATTTATGTTATTACTGCTTCAATAATATCAAAACTCAAAGCTTAACATGCTATATGGCCAAAGTTTTGTGGACACCTCTCCGTAACACACAATTGGTATTTTGAAGCTGCTTAAAAAAACAAAGAAACATAATCAAAAAGACATAAAATTGCAATCAAAATTCTTTGACCTTTACCCCAGGCATGTAACGAATTCACAACCCATGTGATGAACCTGTTGCGGGAGCAGTCACGTACAAGGCCTATCTCACCCAAAGAGATTGAGCGAATGGTCAGCATCATTCATCGCAAGTTCAGTTCCATCCAGATGCAGCTCAAACAAAGCACCTGTGAAGCTGTCATGATCCTGAGGTCTCGCTTCCTTGATGCCAGGTCTGTTTTTGAATGAAGCAATTTAAATTAGAGCTGCAGAGTACATCTGACTTATGTTTGTCACTGTCCCCCCCTCACAAAACTGTTTGTTAATAAAATTATATAAATAGCAAAAAGACCCAGCATTTTACAGGATTAAGCATTGTCAATCTATGCATCAAAACACTATAGATTTCAGCAGTGAAAACTTGGTGCAAGTGTAAGGGAGGGAGGGAGAGAGGGAGAGAGAGAGAGAGAGAGAGAGAGAGAGAGAATTTATTGCAGTTAAGTGTGAAAGGAATTCACACTTGAAAGAAGTAAAAAAAGAAGAAAAGAACAAAATTATTTCAGGCCACAGCAACTGCTTATGTGAAAGGACAAGCCAGTGTCATATTAGCAGTCAGAGAAGGCATTATTCAGGAAAGGGAATAAATGAGACAAAACGAAGCATAATCCATTGTCAATCTAATCGATTACCTAATTAGCAATGGAGCAGTACACAGCTGTA
Organism: Silurus aristotelis; assembly: GCF_946808225.1. Classification (NCBI taxonomy): domain Eukaryota; kingdom Metazoa; phylum Chordata; class Actinopteri; order Siluriformes; family Siluridae; genus Silurus; species Silurus aristotelis. The sequence continues at coordinate 19,723,444 of NC_139584.1, forward strand.
GTCAGTCTGTGATGGTATATGTTTCTTTTTTTTATTGTGGCATATGCACATCTATTTTAATATAACCAAAGAAAGTAAAAGAACAGGTATGCAACAGAGAGATAGAGTTAGAGTATCTGTCAACATGAAACACTGAGAATTATGAAACACTGAGAACAAGAGCCCATTGTTTCTGTGTCCGTGTATCTGTGTGTGTGTGTTTACACGCCATCCACTTATGTTAGGGTGACCAGATACAAACAGATCAAATATAAAGTTACAAATTCTTAAGATTATGTTTTAATACTGAGAAGCTTTGATGTTTACTTATATAATAAGACATGTATAACTTGGTCCATTTATAAATAAATTAATTAATTAACACTGTGTGTGTGTGTGTGTGTGTGTGTGTGTGTGTGTGTGTGTGTGTGTGTGTGTGTGTGTGTGTATGTATGTATACATACACACACACACACACACACACACACACACACACACACACACACACACACACACACATGTGTGTATGTATGTATATATACACATGGTGCAACATGTACACATATACACACATATACACATGTGTGTATGTATGTATATATACACATGTGTGTATGTATGTATATATACATACACACACACACACACACACACACACACACACACACACACACACACACACACACACACACACACACGTGTATGTTTTTTTAATGAAGGTTTTTATTATTGAGTGAAAACAAAATCCAAAACTACATGGCCCCTAAACCTAATAACTGGATGGGCCACAGCAGCAACAACTGCAATTAAGCATTTGTGATAACTTGCGATGAGTCTGTTACAGCGCTGTGGAGGAATTTTGGTCCACTCATCTATGCAGAATTATTGTAATTCAGCCACATTGGAGGGTTTTTGAGCATGAACCGCCTTTTTAAGGTCAAGCCACAGCTTTTCAATAGGATTCAGGTCAGGACTTTGACTAGGCCACTCCAAAGTCTTCATTTTGTTTTTCTTCAGCCATTCAGAGGTGGACTTGCTGGTGTGTTTTGGATCATTGTCCTGCTGCAGAACCCAAGTTCACTTGAGCTTGAAGTCACGAACAGATGGCCAGACATTCTCCTTTAGGATTTTTTGGTAAACAGCAGAATTCATGGTTCCATTTATCACAACAATTCTTCCAGGTCTTGAAGCAGCAAAACAACCCCAGACCATCACACTACGACCACCATATTTTACTGTTGGTAGGATGTTCTTTTTCTGAAATGCAGTACTTTTACACTAGACGTAATGGGACACACACCTTCCAAAATGTTCAACTTTTGTCTTGTCAGTCCACAGAGTATTTTCCCAAAAGTCTTGGGGATCATCAAGATGTTTTCTGGCAAAACTGAGATGATCCTTTATGTTCTATTTTTGCCCAGTCTCTTTCTTATGGATTTTGTTTTCCCTCAATAATAAAATCCTTCATTTAAAAACTGCATGTTGTGTTCACTTATTTATCTTTTACAAATATCTAAATTAGTTTCATGATCTGAAACAATACTGTGTGACAAACATGCAAAAAATTAAGAAACCAGGAACTGGTGGAAACACTTTTTCACACCACTGTGTGTGTGTGTGTATATATATATATATATATATATATATATATATATATATATATATATATATATATATATATATATATATATATATATATCAAACAATGCAACAGATAACATCACTGTATAAAAATAAATAAAATTCTGATAAGAGCACATAGTCCAATAGAGGGTGCTCATTTCCAGAATGATGTAGATCATCCACATTTCTCACCAAAGATTATGCTGATGTCCATTAAATTAAAAACATACTCTTTCCCCATTTAAATTTGACTAGGCTAATGTAGTTACATCTGAATTGTAGATTTCTCTGTTGTGATGTGTGTTTGAATGAACGCTGACACAGCACTTTCATGAGAGGCTTTAATAATTTCTTCTCAGCTATTGGATAAAGGTCTGATTTTTTGCTTCCTTAGCATTGCAAATTACATTAAAATCTTTTAATCAAAAAGCTTAGTCAGGTTTTACTGTTTTTTCCAATACAATTGCGGAAATCTGAAGTTGCGGGATGTATGACTAAAGTAGTGGGAATTACCACAAAGTTTAGGACATCTGTTCACCTGTGTGTGTGTGTGTGTGTGTGTGTGTGTGTGTGTGTGTGTGTGTGTGTGTGTGTGTGTGTGTTTAAAAGTTTATTTATGTTATTAATATTAATCACAATACTCTTTTCTTCTTCCTTACACCATCTCAGACGAAAAAGACGTAATTTCAGCAAGCAGGCCACAGAGATTTTAAATGAATACTTCTACTCCCACCTCAGCAACCCCTACCCCAGTGAAGAAGCAAAAGAAGAACTGGCTAAAAAGTGCAGCATTACTGTATCCCAGGTAAGACCTACCCTTCCATTTAATTCACCACTGGCCAAAACATGCAGACGTCATACCAGGGTTTAGAGATGGAATGACTAAGCAAATCCCCACAAGAAAAGCAGCATATTTCTAATAAGTAAGTCTATGCAGATAATAGCGCTAGCAGTAAGTAACTCAGTTTGATAAAAAAAAAAGATTATTTATCTAGAAATCTAAATAGAAATGGAGGCAATGTGAAGGGTGGCATGGTTGAGTGTGTGAGTTTATAACTTGACTTTAAAACCATCTCATCATTGAGTTGCAATGAGTTTTAAGGAAAGACCAGCATCTAGCCATAGCACACAAGGCATCACAGTTTTTACAATCCCATGTCAGATTTTATGCCTTTCAGTAATCATGTGAGTCCATTTCTGCATGTGTGTGGCTGTTTATATTAATAAAGCAACAGGGGTGGCTGGATAAATGTCATAACTGAAGTGATTGTCCCACTTCAAAAACATTAACATATACCTGAAGGTAGTTGTGCCCCCCCTCATCCGTTTCCCCACAGACAAAATCTCTAAACCATGAAGCCACATTTGTGGTGTTTTATGATAGTTGTTAGATTACACGCCCCAGCATGTTCTGCAGAAATTGTTTGTCATGTGTAAATGTCTTTATTTTTTCTGTGGGGAGGGGGTTGTGGAGGGCCACTGAGGAGTCAGATACTGTAAAAGCAATTTTTTTTTGCCTTCAGGGGGTGGGAAGCACCATCACAGTGGCACAGGTATGTCAGACTTCTCCTGTTCCACTCTTGTTCTGGTCTTTTTTGTTAACATAATACATTTTATACATTTATACAAATATTTATAAAAAAAAAATACATTTTACACACACACATATATAGTATCTCACAAAACTAACCACTCACATTTCAGCAACCATTTTAGTATAACTTCTCAAGGGAAAATATTTTAGGAATTAACCTTCGATATATTTTATTTAATGTGCAACTTGTGTAACAGTATAGACTTGCTGTTCTTTAAAAATAACTCAACATACAGCCATTATTGTCAAAAAAGCTGCCAACAAAAGTGAGTACACCCTAAGTAAATGTGTCAAAACTGTATCCAAAGTGTCAATATTTTGGGTGAGTATCATTGTTATCTAGCACTGCCCTAATCCTTCTGGGCATGGAATTCACTAGAGATGCACAGGTTGTTGCCCCTTCTACTCCACCATAATGACACCATGAGCTGCTGGATGTTAGACACATGGTGCCTCTCTACTTATAGGATGCCCCACAGGTGCTTAATAGGTTTCAGGTCTGGAGACATACTTGGCCACTCCATCACCTTTACCTTCAGCAAGGCAGATGTCATCTTGGCGGTGTGTTTTCATATTGGAATACTGCCGTTTGGTCCAGTTTCTGTAGGGGGCATTATGCTTTGCATTAGAATGTCACAGTACATGTTGGAGTCCATGTTTCCCTCAATGAACCGCAGCTCCCCCAATACCAGCAGGACTCATGCACCCCAGACCATGATGCTAGAACCACCATGCTTGACTGTGGGCAAGACACAATTTTCTTGGTACTCCTTATAAGGGTGTTGCCACACATGCTAGACACCATCTGAGCCAAACAAGTTTATCTTAATCTTATCAGACCACAGGACATGTTTCCTGTAATTTATGCTCTCGGACATGTTGTCTTCAGCAAATTGTTTGCGGGTTTTCTTGTAAGCCAGCTTCAGAGTAGGATTTCTTCTGGGACAATGGCCATGCAAACTGACTTGTTGCAGTGTGCGCGTATGGTCTAAGCACTGACAAGCGGACCTTCCGCTTCTGCAACCTCTAAAGCAGTGCTGGCGGCAATCATGCGTCTGTTTTTTGAAGCCAGCTTCTGCACCTGATGCACAGCATGAGGACTCCACCTCTTTAATCTACCCTAGCGAGGTCTGTTCCGAGTGAAAACCATCTTGGGAAACCTCTGTATGACACTGGCTACTGCACTGTAACTCTGTTTCTGGGTGCTACAGATCTTCTTATAGCCTAGTCTATCTTTGGGGAGAGCAACAATTCTAATTCCCAAATCCTCAGAGAGTTCTTTGCCATGAGGTGCCATGTTGAACATCCAGTGGTCAGTATAAGAGAATTGTACTCAAAGCACCAAATTTTAACTGCTCTAATACAAGATACACAAATTTGTATGGTTCTATCAAGCAAACAAAAACATGAACATGATGAATAGGACACGTGGCCTTCCGTGGTTAAACTACATACAGCTCTTATCAGTTAGAGTTTACTCACTTTTGTTGCCAGCTATTTTGACAATAATGGCTGTATGTTGAGTTATTTTCAGAGGAAAATAAATCTGTACTGCTATACAAGCTGCACATAGACTGCTAAAATATATCCAAGTTTAATTTCTACAGTACTGTCTCTTGGGAATTTATACTAAATCGTTGCTGAAATATGTGGCGTGTACTCACTTTTGTGAGATGATACATGTATGTATATATAAATATTTACACAGTAAAGGTTTCGGCACTTATTGAAAAATGCTGCAAAATAACTGCATATTTAATGCTCATATTTATCTATTAACAAAATGGAAAATAAATGAACAGACAAAAAACCCAATCAATATTTAGTGTGACCACCCTTTGCCTGCAAAACAGCATTAATTATTTTAGAAACACTTTACACTTTTTAAAGATAGGTTGTTTCCCACATCTTGAGATCTAAACATAGATTTTCTTTGGATATAGTCTGCCTCAAATCTTTTGAGGGCTCTTCATGTCATCCCAGACAGACTTGATGATGATCAAGGCTCTGTGGGGGCTAAAACTATCACTCCCAGGACTCCTTGTTCTTCTCTACACTAAAGATAGTTCTTAATGGCATTTGCTGTAGGTTTGGGGTCATTGTCCTGCTGCAGAATAAATTTGGGGACAATCAGACACCTTCCTGATGGTATTGTATGATGGATAGATATCTGCCTGTATTTCTCCGCATTGAGGACACTATTAATTCTGACCAAATTTTCCGTTTGCACAAATGTAGTCCCAAACTTGCAAAGACCCTCCATCATGCTTCACTTTTGCCTGCAGACACTCATTATAGTACTGCTTTCCAGTCCTTTAGCAAACAACTTGTTTTTTGCCACAGCCAAATATTTTTGATTTTACCTCATCAGCCCAGAGCACTTTTTCTGCACCATGTTCCACAACTATGTTTTCGTGCATAGTTGAGTCGCTTCTTTCCATATCAGAGTTATGGCTTTTTAGCTGCAATTCTTTAATGAAGACAGCACTTACTCTGAACAGTAAATGGGTTTACCTGGGTCCCGCTGGTTTCTGCCAGTTCTTTGCTGATAGCACTAATTGACATATTTAAATGTTGAAGGTAAGTAAGCATTATGTGTCTTTCATCTACTGCATTATGTTTACTTGGCCGGCCACTGCTCGGAACTGTCTTCCACGACCTCACCTTAGTATCAGAGTTTGGCTGTTCCTCGCCCAGTTTAAGCCTCCTACACATATAAAGTTGATGATCATTAGCACCTGCTTGGTATAACTGGCTTTTCACAAACTTGAATCTGATTGTACATAATCCATGATTTTTTGGAACTGCACAAACTGTGCAAAAGTAAGAATTGGAAGCCAAAGCGTAGTCACACTAAATTTTAATTTGATTTGGATTTTTCTCATGTAATCTACTTTAAATTAAGACTATTATATATATATATATATATATATATATATATATATATATATATATATATATATATATATATATATATATATATATATACAGTGAGGAAAATAAGTATTTGAACACCCTGCTATTTTGCAAGTTCTCCCACTTAGAAATCATGGAGGGGTCTGAAATTGTCATCGTAGGTGCATGTCCACTGTGAGAGACATAATCTAAAAAAATAAATCCAGAAATCAGAATGTATGATTTTTAAGCTATTTATTTGTATGATACAGCTGCAAATAAGTATTTGAACACCTGAGAAAGTCAATGTTAATATTTGGTACAGTAGCCTTTGTTTGCAATTACAGAGGTCAAACGTTTCCTGTAGTTTTTCACCAGGTTTGCACACACTGCAGGAGGGATTTTGGCCCACTCCTCCACACAGATCTTCTCTAGATCAGTCAGGTTTCTGGCCTGTTGCTGAGAAACACGGAGTTTGAGCTCCCTCCAAAGATTCTCTATTGGGTTTAGGTCTGGAGACTGGCTAGGCCATGCCAGAACCTTGATATGCTTCTTACAGAGCCACTCCTTGGTTATCCTGGCTGTGTGCTTCGGGTCATTGTCATGTTGGAAGACCCAGCCTCGACCCATCTTCAATGCTCTAAGTGAGTGAAGGAGGTTGTTCCCCAAAATCTCGCAATACATGGCCCCGGTCATCCTCTCCTAAATACAGTGCAGTCGCCTTGTCCCATGTGCAGAAAAACACCCCAAAGCATGATGCTACCACCCCCATGCTTCACAGTAGGGATGGTGTTCTTGGGATGGTACTCATCATTCTTCTTCCTCCAAACACATTTAGTGGAATTATGACCCAAAAGTTCTATTTTGGTCTCATCTGACCACATGACTTTCTCCCATGACTCCTCTGGATCATCCGAATGGTCATTGGCAAACTTAAGACGTGCCTGGACATGTGCTGGTTTAAGCAGGGAAACTTCCGTGCCATGCATGATTTCAAACCATGACATCTTAGTGTATTACCAACAGTAACCTTGGAAACGGTGGTCCCAGCTCTTTTCAGGTCATTGACCAGCTCCTCCAGTGTAGTTCTGGGCTGATTTCTCACCTTTCTTAGGATCATTGAGACCCCACGAGGTGAGATCTTGCATGGAGCCCCAGTCCGAGGGAGATTGACAGTCATGTTTAGCTTCTTTCATTTTCTAATGATTGCTCCAACAGTGGACCTTTTTTCACCAAGCTGCTTGGCAATTTCCCCGTAGCCCTTTCCAGCCTTGTGGAGGTGTACAATTTTGTCTCTAGTGTCTTTGGACAGCTCTTTGGTCTTGGCCATGTTAGTAGTTGGATTCTTACTGATTGTATGGGGTGGACAGGTGTCTTTATGCAGCTAACGACCTCAAACAAGTGCATCTAATTTAGGATAATAAATGTAGTGGAGGTGGACATTTTAAAGGCAGACTAACCTTTGAAGGTCAGAATTCTAGCTGATAGACAGGTGTTCAAATACTTATTTGCAGCTGTATCATACAAATAAATAGTTAAAAAAATCATATATTGGGATTTCTGGATTTTTCTTTTAGATTATGTCTCTCACAGTGGACATGCACCTACGATGACAATTTCAGACCCCTCCATGATTTCTAAGAGGGAGAACTTGCAAAATAGCAGAGTGTTCAAATACTTATTTTCCTCACTGTATATATATAAATATTTATATTTAAATATATGGGCTGTCAATCGATTAAAATATTTGATTGTGAATAATCGCATGATTGCCATTAGTTAACTTGTGATTTATTCGCAACCTAATCACACATTTTTACCCGTTCTAAATGTATCTTAGGTTAATACTTTTCAAGTTTGTAATACTTTAATCAACATGGGCATGGACAACTATGGATGCTTAATGCAAATGTATGTTTATTATTAGTGAAAACCTATATATGTTTCATATATGAGTTTCAAAGAACTTGTTCATGTCTATTAGACACACACAAAATAAATAAATAAATAAAAATATCAGGTTTCCATTACTTCTCTTTCTTTTCACTGAGCAATTTACTTACACAAGCTTATATTTACATTTTCAGATGACAGGGCAGCTTGTAAAATACTCTTGTAAATGTTTTCAACTATGGTATTTTGAATTACATAAATCTTTATACATTCATTCATCCATTTTCTCCCGCTTATCCGTAATTCGGGTCGCGGGGGCAGCAGTCTAAGCAGGCCCCCGCCTTCGACTGCTGCCCAATCCTCACAGCACCATCCCTTACGGTCCCTCCTGCAGGTTGTGAGCCCACGGGAAGGATCTTTATACATTGAAAATGAAATCAATAGAATTGCATTGTATCAAACTAAGCCTCTAAGCCTAAAAGTTGGAATTAGGTAAACTTTGTGAAATAGGTTTAGTTTTAATAGATATTCTTTTTCTGAAAGAGAAACAAATGACTTGTTCATTTTAGGAGATCTGTCTTATTTTCTCTTGTATATTTAGTATTGCGCTTTAATAAAGAATAAGTACTTTTTAATCGATTAATCAAAAAATCATTGGAGTATTTGGTAGAATATTAGATTTGCTGAAATAATCAATAGCTAAAACCCTACTTTAAACACCATTAAAACAGACACTATAGAAAGAAGCCAGCCAATGGAAGTATATTAGGATTTAGGGTGGTACTTAAACTTGAACAGTGATAATGTGTTAAAAGCATTTAATAGATTTATGGGGCATACCATTTTAAGAATATTTAATAAAATAAAAAAGCAACTATCAAGATATCTTGAATGTATTTTAAATAATTTCTTGTACTGTGTCCAAACCATCAAGTAACATAAGCATAAGAATAAAGTATGAATAGTAAACATCTGTTTCACATAATGTATTTTATTGAATAGCCAAGTCTTTCTAATTATGGGACTATAATAAATAAAGCTTTATATGTTCTTATTTTTATATTTTTTCTTTTTTTAAATAAATATTTTTATTATCTAGAATAACACTGTTTAAATATTTAAATAACAAATCTGTTTAATATTCAAATATTTGGTTTGTTATAATCTTATAATTGGAAATACTAGGTCAAGTGACTACATAATATATTTTAACTTTTTAAGGTTTTGTGAAGTAATTCCTAACATACATTCTCAATTTAATATAATTTAATTCAATTAAATTTTATTTAAATAGCACTTTTTACAGTGGACATTGTCCCAAAGCAGCTTTTTGGAAATAGTTTACAAATATACATTTATCATCATAAATTAGTCCATCCCTACAATCTGACTGTTTTTTTTGTGTGTCAAGTAGCCCATATTTTGGCACTTTAATGGCCAAGGGTTAAAGCCACTGTGGGTTTGACAATGCAATTAAAGAAAAAATCTTGATTCCCATTTTATTTTTGATAGTGAAAGCATTGGTGATGATAATATGTAAACAATGGTACATGTAAATGCATCAAGGCAGCCTTTACATTCAACAAAGTCAGTGCTTGAGTGATTGAATGAGTGAGTGAGGTGGGAAGTAACGAAGTACAAATACTTCGTTACTGTACATAAGTACTTTTTTCTGCTATCAGTACTTTACTTCACTATTTATTTTTTGGAAAAATGTTTTACTTTTACTCATTACATTTTTACACAAATATCTAGTTTCTACTTCTTACATTTTCAAAACAGGTTTGTTACTTTATTTTGTATCTATTTGGTGAAATGTCAATATTCGTTCTTTTTATTGCTGCCGTTTCCAGCCCATCAACTGATTTCCTCTCTTTGTGCAGCTTTTTTCAATCTACCACAGGTTTATCAATTCCTGGCTCTCACCCAACACAGATGTAGGCTAGTTTATGAAGCTAACAATGAGCAGGGCAGAAGGTAACCAAAAGTATGGGGTTAACATGGATGAGACCGTGGAAGTCAGCTATGTAAACATGACTGAGAGCACAGACATTCCTGATCACCTGACATTCATCTTTACGTTGCTTGTGTTCTATATGGTGGCCGTTTAGCCTGAATATTTTCATTAGGTAACAACATTTTTTATTTGTTTTGTATTAATATATTAATTAAGGCTGTCAAAATAAAAATATATATCTTCTTCTTCTTCTTTCGGCTGCTCCCATTAGGGGTCGCCACAGCGGATCATCCGTCTCCATACCACCCTGTCCTCTATATCTGCCTCTTTTACACCAACTACCTGCATGTCTTCCCTCACCACATCCATGAACCTCCTTCTTGGTGGCTCCATCTTCAGCATTTTTCTACCAATATAATTCATGTCCCTTCTCTGCACATGTCCAAACCATCTCAATCTCGCCTCCCTCACCTTGTCACCAAAACATCCTACATGTGCTGTCCCTCTAATAAACTCATTTCTAATCTTGTCCATCCTCGTCACTCCCAACGAAAACCTCAACATCTTCAGCTCTGCTACCTCCAGCTCCACCTCCTGTCTTTTACTCAATGCCACTGTCTCTAATCCATACAACATCGCAGGTCTCACCACAGTCCTATAAACTTTCCCTTTCATTCTTGCAGATACTCTTCTATCACAAATCACTCCTGTCACTCTTCTCCACCCACTCCACCCTGCCTGCACTCTTTTCTTTACTTCCCTAACACACTCTCCATTACTTTGCACTGTTGACCCCAGGTACCTGAACTCCTCCACCTTCTTCACCTCTTCTCCCTGCAACCGCATCACTCCACTGCCCTCCCTCTCATTCACACACATGTACTCTGTCTTACTCCTACTGACTTTCATTCCCCTTCTCTCCAGCGCATATCTCCACCTCTCCAGGCTCTTCTCAACCTGCTCTCTACTCTCACCACAAATCACAATATCATCTGCAAACATCATAGTCCAGGGAGACTCCTGTCTGACCTCGTCCGTCAACCTGTCCATCACCACTGCAAACAGGAAAGGGCTCAGGGCCGATCCTTGATGCAGTCCAACCTTCACCCTGAACCAGTCTGTCGTACCTACTGCACACTTTACTGCCGTCACACTGTCCTCATACATGTCCTGCACCACCCTCACATACTTCTCTGACACACCTGACTTCCTCATACAATACCACAACTCCTCTCTCGGCACCCTGTCGTACGCTTTCTCTAAATCCACAAATACACAATGCAGCTCCTTCTGTCCTTCTCTATACTTCTCCATCAACATCCTCAAAGCAAATAAGGCATCTGTGGTGCTCTTCCTCGGCATGAAACCATACTGTTGCTCACAGATGGTCACCTCTTCTCTCAGCCTGGCTTCCACTACTCTTTCCCATAACTTCATGGTGTGACTGATCAACTTAATTCCCCTGTAGTTACTGCAGGTCTGCACATCTCCCTTATGCTTAAAGATCGGTACCAGCACACTCCTTCTCCATTCCTCAGGCATCCTCTCCCCTTCCAGAATCCTGTTAAACAATCTGGTTAAAAACTCCACTGCCATCTCTCCTAAACATCTCCACGCTTCTACCGGTATGTCATCTGGTCCAACCGACTTTCCATTCTTCATCCTCTTAATCGCTGCTCTCACTTCCTCCTTACTAATCCTATCTACATCCTGCTTCACCAACTCCACATCCTCCAACCTTCTCTCTCTCTGATTTTCCTCATTCATCAGCTGCTCAAAATACTCCCTCCATCTTCTCAACACACTCTCCTCACTAGTCAACACATTTCCCTCTCCATCCTTTATTGCTCTAACTTGCAGTACATCCTTCCCAGCTCGGTCCCTCTGCTTGGCCAATCGGTATAAATCCTTTTCTCCTTCCTTAGTGTCCAACCTCTTATACAGTTCCTCATATGCCTTTTCCTTGGCTTTCGCCACATCCCTTTTAACCTGCTGCCGCATCTCCTTGTACTCCTGCCTACTTTTCTCATCACTCTGTCGATCCCACTTCTGTTTTGCCAACCTCTTTCCCCTAATGCTCTCCTGCACTTCCTCATTCCACCACCACGTCTCCTTGTCTTGCTTTCTATTTCCAGATGTCACACCAAGTACTTTTCTAGCTGCCTCCCTCATCACTCCTGCAGTAGTTGCCCAATCATCCGGCACCTCTTCACCACCACCAAGCCCCTGTCTGACCTCTTCCCTGAACCTCACACTACACTCTTCCTCCTTCAGTTTCCACCATCTTATTCTTCTTTCAAACCTTACTTTCCTCCTCTTCTTCTTCGCCTCCAAAACCATCCTACAGACCACCATCCGATGCTGTTTAGCTACACTGTCCCCCCCCAACACCTTACAGTCTCCAATCTCCTTCAGGTTGCATCTCCTACACAGAAGATAATCCACCTGTGTGCACCTTCCTCCACTCTTATACGTCACCCTATGATCCTCCTTCTTCTTAAAATACGTGTTCACCACTGCCATTTCCATCCTTTTAGCAAAATCTACCACCATCTGCCCTTCCACATTCCTCTCCTTAAAACCATACCTACCCATCACCTCCTCATCACCTCTGTTCCCTTCACCTACATGCCCATTAAAGTCTGCCCCAATCACCAATCGTTCTTTCCTAGGTACACCATCTACCACTTCATCTAATTCACTCCAGAATCTTTCTTTCTCCTCCATCTTACAGCCAACTTGTGGAGCATAGGCACTGATGACATTTATCATCATCCCTTCAACTTCCACCTTCACGATCATCACCCTATCAGAAACTCTCTTCACCTCCACTACACTCTTACTGTACGCTTCCTTCAGAATCACCCCTACACCATTTCTCTTCCCATCCACACCATGATAAAACAGTTTAAACCCACCTCCAATGTTCCTGGCCTTACTCCCTTTCCACTTGGTCTCCTGAACACACAACACATCTACCTTTCTCCTCTCCATCATATCAGCTATCTCTCTCCCTTTACCCGTCATAGTACCAACATTTAAAGTACCAACCGAACCTCTACTCTCCTACACTGCTCCTTTTCCTGCCGTCTCTGTAGACGCCTTCCTCCTCTCCTTCTCCTCCTTCGGCCAACAGTAGCCCAATTTCCACCGGTACCCTGTCGGCTAACGATACCTGTGGCGGTCGTTGTTAACCCGGGCCTCGACCGATCCGGTATGAAATTCTCATTTGTGATCCGCATATTTGATTTGGCACATGTTTTACGCTGGATGCCCTTCCTAACGCAACCCTCCCCATTTACCTGGGCTTGGGACCGGCACTAAGAGTACACTGGCTTGTGCCCCCCTAATGGCTGGGTTAAAATAAAAATATATATAAATAAATAAATATAAAAGAGGCAAAATTAAAACCTTCATTGCAACACATTTATTCACAATGTCCTCTCTTTACTCAGATATAAAAAAAAATTGTAAATAAACACAGAAACATTTGTTTTACTGATGCGCCAAGTCTCAAATTAGCACCAAAATCCGCCATGATGCACACATTCCACAATTTATTCTTTGAGTTTGACTAATTTACTGGAATGTTTTGTGGCATTTTGTCCGGAATTACCACATTAACCATCCGTGTGGAATCATAGATACATTTAGAACAGATAAAAATGTGCGATTAAGTTGTAATTAATCATGAGTCAGCGCATGACAATCATGTAAATAATTGCGATTCAATATTTTAATCACTTGACAGCCCTAATATTATTATGACGTAATGTCCAGCTACCAGCATGACACTAAAACAGGTGAAGTAATGGCTACTTTTTACTTAAGTACATGTCAGAGCCCAAACTTCTTTACTTTAACTTGAGTAAAAAAGTATAGTCAGTATACGAGTGTTTTAAAACATGAGTATTACCACTTAAATTAAAGATATGCATACTTTTGCCACCTCTGGTGTGTGTATATATAAGAACTGTGTATATGCTTTCAAACAAGCACCTTAATGGCTTTTCCAAATTCAAAATCAAATTTTATCAGTCACACATACACAACCATACAAATGGGCCATATGAAATGTCATTTGCGGACTGAGTGAGCAGGAATCGATGTGAAAAATCTTGGCAGCAGCTAATTAAATCAGTTTCTTTAAATATGAAACTACTGAGATTAATACAAATGATGCTTATCAATATTGAAGCTTTTTTGCATTTATTATTCCTTTTGTATATTCATTATTGATTATTTAACAGTTACTGAGACCACCTATTACAGTTTTATTTTCCTTTTATGTGGGTTCTGTTCTAATATGTTCTATATGAAAAACTGCATGTATATAAAGCGATCCTGTTCCCTTGTAGTAATTCTATTATTCTATGGAACTAAGCTTAAGAATGGTGAGCTTAATTAATGGCTCCCTTCTCCAATAGGAACCCAAACTAGATTTCTGTTACATACAGCAAATACATCAGCTATACATACTTTTAATGCCAGTAAGGTGTAAAGCAGAGGTCATTTAGCCTAGCGGGCAGAGTTGAATGCCCTGCTGATCAGTTGATTGAAAGTCTTTCTCTCTCTCTCTCTCTCTCTCTCTCTCTCTCTCTCTCTCTCTCTCTCTCTCTCTCTCTCTCTCTCTCTCTCTCTCTCTCACACACATACACTTTTTTTTTTTAGCTATTTTTATACCATGTTTTTGTATTGAATGCATACAATAACTCTACACGTTCAGTGCCGCTCTGGCAGATGCAAAATACCTTTACAAAAAACAACAAAAACAAAAAAATAACACAGCCAAACTGACCAAGATTAGCTCCAGAAATCGGTAGGATTTTTATGTCTTATATTCTGATCATTTACACAATTAAGACAATTCAAGTATTTTTACTTACTCTCAGATATTTCTTTCTTTATTGAAAAATTAGAGAAGCCTTGTCTATGGTTTAATGCATAAATGTAAATTTTACCCTGGCCCTTAGAAGCTCTAAGCAGATTAATAAAAAAGGATGATGGCTTTTGCAGTCATTATATCTGATTAAACCTTGCTTGTTAGCTTAAGCTCTAGGTAAACCCATTAAATAATTTATGTCAAAGAAAATGCCTACCATTGCTGGTGTTTTTTTTTTTTGGCCGGCTGGTTGTTAATTTTAATTGCCTAGATATTAAAGATTTTGAATTGCAGTGACATTCTGAGGTAGGATTGCCATTGCAACTTCACTAGCTTTGGCATAGCATGGCTACAGCTCTTAAATATTAAACATGAAATTCAGAGGATGAAATTAAATAAAGATTCATTAAAGGGGCTTATGCCTTTGGCCTGTCCCAGTCAGTGCAGCAGAATAACAGGAATAATAGCCACTGTGCCAAACCTCGATAATGTATAGGGCTATTAAGAAACAACCCATAATATGTTTATCATTCCACAGTTATTGCAGTGTAAGCACTGACACTTCTGGTTCCTATGTGACCTAGATCCTATTGTTTTCAGTGTGCTCCATTTTTGTTGTAGGAGGATACTAATATTTTCTATACAAAATTGCAACGTGTACTATAAATCTAAAATGTATATTATTTTAATAAAAAAATTGCATGATTAAAACTGATCAAATGTAATTAAAATTGTTTTATTATACTACTGGATTACATTTCAATTATAAACCTGCCAGTTTCTAGATGATAAAGTAGTTCTTCATTAAATCCATAACAAGTAAAAGCTTTGTCCTATTGCTTACCAACCATTCTACTGATCTTTAAAACAACTGTGCCAACTTCAGGTACAGAGCAACACTGGGCTCAGCATCATCAAAAGACAAGCAGTCTCTGGTGTGTTGGTTTTGTCTAGAGACAAACAGAGACCATGTCATGCTCTCATGCATAATAGTGCACAAGCTCTGTCTGATAATCGCTTAATTAGTCTGCGAGCCAAACGGAAATTACAGCAGGAGTCTTGGGACCATCAACTTGATGGACCCGAACGAAACAGCTTGAAGCGATCACACTGTGTAGTGTACAGTGCCTCGACCACCTTGACACCTTGACACCCTTCCCTCTCCTTTCCCAACCCTCTTTTTTTATTTTTTTCTCCCCAGGTATCTAACTGGTTTGGTAACAAGAGGATTCGTTACAAGAAGAACATTGGCAAGTTCCAGGAGGAGGCCAATCTGTATGCTGCCAAGACTGCTGTGAACGCAGCACATGCTGTGGCTGCTGCTGTGCAGAACAGTCAGACAAACTCCCCCACGACACCCAATTCTGGTAAGCATCACCAAATCTGGACCATCACCCCCAAATTCTCCATCTTCTTATTATCTTAATGATGTGACCTCAAGTTCTCCTAAATTAGAGGATTGTCATATCACATTAGAATTATACTTCACTGTAGTGCCTTCTACAACATGCTTGCCTCACAAATCAAGTACAGTTAAGGAGACTGGTGAAAAAAAAGAAAAAAAAAAAAAAAAAAGTTCTATGCTAATCACACTATCCTCTCTTACTATACTCCTGTTGTTGTTACCTCTAGAATATGGCCAGCATTGACTAGTAGAAAGCGATTTAAAGGGATCCCCTTTTTCTTGCATCCAGGATTCCAGATGAAAGATGAAGAATTTAACCTGGATTCTGCAGACAACAAAAACACTCTTTTAACCAGCATGTTTACTGGTACTGAACTTTTCTTTAGTTTCTATCTGTTTTTATTTTCAATAGTAGAGGATCCCTTACTCAATAGTCCATTAGAATAGCAGTTGTTATTAAACTGCAAATGGCAGGCTGCTATTCTCATACATACACTTTGTGTATGTATTTGTGTTTTTTATTTGTTTTTGTTTTTTTGTTAATTTTTTAAGTTGAAAATATACTGTTGGTCAATTCCATTTATTTCCAATGTCAAAATAATTAAATATAAAAAAAAAATTTTGCCCCACAATTGCTTAAATGTCTTTGCTTCTTGTGTTGTTTGTGGTTGTAGCTATAGTATGTGTATGTGCCAAATGGCATGAATATGATGTAACTGTTTGTGAGTGTGCAAGTCCCCTTGTTTTCTTTACTTTTAAAAGTTATTTAGACACTTACATCTTTCCTTTTTAGGCTCGTCAGGTTCTTTTAACCTCCCAAACTCGGGGAACATGTTCATGAGCATGCAGAATCCGAATGGTGATTCTTACCAAGGGGCACAAGTCGGAGCCAATGTGCAGTCACAGGTAGGCTCTACGTACAGGGACTGGGGCTGTATGCCAGAACAAAAATAAAATCTATTAATTAGTTAGTCATTCTCAGTGCAGCCTCAAGAACCAATTTACAGATAATTACATTCACGTATCTCAATGAATTATATGCTCTATCTCCAGGCCCTTTATAGCAAAACATTAGTAATTGTTGACAACCGATACATGACGTGGCCATGGACAGACAATTTGAACAATTCATAATTGCCCTTTCATTATTTTTTATAAATCTTGACTTTCAGCAGCCAATATAAGCACATCGTCATCAAAGTGATACACATCCCATTTTACAGTTGATGTTGCAAATGCATTTGGCTCTGACTTTTGCTCTTGGGTTGGTATTGAGTGTATGTTACTTTACTTTTCTGTGTCTGTTTAGTTGTGCTTGTCTATATTTGGTTTACTCTGTTATACCTCTCACTGTCACCAGAAAACTATTTCCTGATAGGAAAGAAACACAGTTTTTCTATGGTTACAGATTAATGCTAAACATCAAATTTATTTTTTGCATGTTATCATTGCTCTTTTAACACGCTGCATCATGTATTATTACTAATATCAAAATACAAATTTGTGTAATTAATGTAATGAATGAATGAATGAATGTCATTACACAGATACATCTATCTTTTCATTATGACAAAAAAATGCAAATGATCAGTTGCCTATTGTAAATGTTAAACAAAGACATAGTTTGCTCAGCTCAGTTTTGTTAAATGACTCCATCAATTGATAAGCATCAATATCATGTCAATATGGCAGACCATAGAAAAACACAAACCTTATTTTGTGGTAGCAGTGATAAGGTTTAGAACAGTTTTTTTTTTTTATGCCTCATAATTTTTTTATTGTTATCCTAGCTGCTTGTAGAATTGAGATGGCAGACAATTATGCAAGTACAATTATTTTTGACATAATCCCAGACAAGCTTGCATCTGGATTAACAACTGCCTGCATTCCAATTGATTGGAAAAGTACATTTGGTATTTTATTAGTTCTTTGCTTTGCTTCTATCTTTAAATCAATTAATACAATAAATGTATTCCTCCACTGTGTAGATCTGAGTGTTTTATATATATTAGCACAGGCATAAATGTTTTTTTCTGATGTTTTTCTTATGCAGAAACTTGATAAGCTTGACTTCCTGTTGTGTCCTCTGCAGGTGGATACCCTGCGCCATGTTATCAGTCAGACAGCAGGATACAATGATGATCTGGGGGGTAACTCCATGTACAGTCCACGTGGCTTGGATGTAAGTGAATTCTGACGCATCACAAAATAAGCAATACACTGAAACCATTGATAGGCAACATAAATAAAATGAATTATATAGGCAGGACAACAGGTCTTGAGGTGTATTCCTGGTGTGAAGTGTTTAGAACCTAAAAAGGGTGGCTCGTTGATGCACACGGTTCATATATTCAGTTCAAATATAGGTTAGCCCAACTGATATTATCCCACAGTAGAGCTTCTGCATTACAGATTTCTGGAAATTTGAATACTGTCTAACATAATTTTAGGATGCGCAGTTTTGTTTTAGTTTTTAGTTTAGTTTTTGGAAATTATCCCACAGTAGAGCTTCTGCATCACAGATTTCTGGAAATTTGAATACTGTCTAACATAATTTTAGGATGCGCAGTTTTGTTTTAGTTTTTAGTTTAGTTTTTGGAAAAGTATTCCCTAAGGGTAGTGGCTCTTTAAGCAGGATAATGTTCCCTGCCAGTTAAAGATGTTAACTCCAAATACCACAGACCATAATCAATCAAGCATCTGTTGACAAACAATTTAAGATATGCTGCTAACGTTTAAAACCACAGCATATCATTATGTGGTGTTGATGTCAGGTTAGGTCAGAGCTGTTTTAGTAGCAGAAGGGGCACCTACACAATAATATGCAAGTGATTGTAATGTTATGGCTGAATTTTGCTTGGTGTAATTATTGATTATAATTTATTATAATATTGTGATTATTGTACATATTAGTGACATCACATGCTTAATTGAGCTCACCCACAAGTCATAGTCAGTCCCTTCCAAAAGTACTGGAATCTCTTTGCAACATTTGTATTTAAGAACAAAAATATTACTATTGTATCAGTGTCAGCTTTTATTTTCTGATATTCAAATCTCGATCTGTTATCAACTAGATAGGCCACATTTTCCAAATAATCAGAAACACTGGGTCAATGTGATTATGTGATTGGTTTAAACAATTATTAGCTCTGAATATCCTCTCTTGATTTGAGCCATTGGTTTCACCTACAGACACTGCATTTGTTGTTGTTTAACAATTGTAATTTTGCATATGTGATCCTATTTATAAATTAAATAATTTTACAGATGGACCAGGAAGTGTCAGTGTAAATTTCAGTAGAAAGACATCTCTCAAATACTTTAAAACATTTATCACACTAATGTACTAAATGTTTGCACGTGTAAAAACAATCTACAAAGGATTTACATAAGCAAAGTTATCTGTTCTGTAAATAAATATTTAACCTGGGTGTTTCTACATGAAAATATAAAATGCAGGTCAGTGTCATTGCGAATCGATAAATTTTGAACATGCAAAATATTTTCTCTCAGCCTAAAAATGGAATTGCGATTGTATGGAAAAATTTATACAGTGGGTACGGAAAGTATTCAGACCCCCTTAAATTTTTCACTCTTTTTTATTTTGCAACCATTTGCTAAAATCATTTAAGTTCATTTATTTTCCTCATTAATGTACACATAGCACCCTATATTGACAGAAAAACACAGAATTGTTGACACTGTTGCAGATTTATTAAAAAAGAAAAACTAAAATATCACATGGTCCTAAGTATTCAGACCCTTTGCTCAGTATTTAGTAGAAGCCCCCTTTTGATCTAATACAGCCAGGAGTCTTTTTGGGAAAGATGCAACAAGTCTTTCACACCTGGATTTGGGGATCCTCTGCCATTCCTCCTTGCAGGTCCTCTCCAGTTCTGTCAGGTTGGACGGTAAACGTTGGTGGACAGCTATTTTTAGGTCTCTCCAGAGATGCTCAATTGGGTTTAAGTCAGGGCTCTGGCTGGGCCATTCAAGAACAGTCACAGAGTTGTTGTGAAGCCACTCCATCGTTATTTTAGCTGTGTGCTTAGGGTCATTGTCTTGTTGGAAGGTAAACCTTCAGCCCAGTCTGAGGTCCAAAGCACTCTGGAGAAGGTTTTCGTCCAGGATATCCCTGTGCTTGGCCGCATTCATCTTTCCCTTGATTGCAACCAGTCGTCCTGTCCCTGCAGCTGAAAAACACCCCTACAGCATGATGCTGCCACCACCATGCTTCATTGTTGAGACTGTACTGGACAGGTGATGAGAAGTGCCTGGTTTTCTCCACACATACCGCTTAGAATTAAGGCCAAAAAGTTCTATCTTGGTCTCATCAGACCAGAGAATCTTATTTCTCACCATCTTGGAGAACTCCATGTGGGCTTTCATGTGTCTTACACTGAGGAGAGGCTTCCGTCGGGCCACTCTGCCATAAAGCCCCGACTGGTGGAGGGCTGCAGTGATGGTTGACTTTCTACAACTTTCTCCCATCTCCCGACTGCATCTCTGGAGCTCAGCCACAGTGATCTTTGGGTTCTTCTTTACCTCTCTCACCAAGGCTCTTCTCCCCCGATAGCTCAGTTTGGCCGGTCGGCCAGCTCTAGGAATGGTTCTGGTCGTCCCAAACGTCTTCCATTTGAGGATTATGGAGGCCACTGTGCTCTTAGGAACCTTAAGTGCAGCAAAATTTTTTTTGGAACCTTGGCCAGATCTGTGCCTTGCCACAATTCTGTCTCTGAGCTCTTCAGGCAGTTCCTTTGACCTTAATGATTTTCATTTGCTCTGACATGCATTGTGATCTGTAAGGTCTTATATAAACAGGTGTGTGGCTTTCCTAATCAAGTCCAATCAGTATAATCAAAAATTTCTGGACTCAAATGAAGGTGTAGAACCATCTCAAGGATGATCAGAAGAAATGGAGAGCACCTGAGTTAAATATATGAGTGTCACAGCAAAGGGTCTGAATACTTAGGACCATGTGATATTTCAGTTTTTCTTTTTTAATAAATCTGCAAAAAGGTCAACAATTCTGTGTTTTTCTGTCAGTATGGGGTGCTATGTGTACATTCATGAGGAAAATAAATGAACTTAAATGATTTTAGCAAATGGCTGCAATATAACAAAAAGTGAAAAATTTAAGGGGGTCTGAATACTTTCCGTACCCACTGTACATTCATGCTGCACCAAGATTTTTACATTTTATTTATTTATTTATTTTTTGGAAAATGCCATGTCTGACAGTTAGAGACAAAATTTTTGTTTTACTGTTTAGCATTTATAAAGACAATTAGTTGATTGTTATGCCTAAAGAATTAAACATGATCAAATCATGAAACTCTGTGAAAATGTAGTGTCTACCTATTTTTTTTAATAACATTTTTCCTATTAAAATGTTCTTTATATTCCCATATACATATAAATGTAAATAGACACTTTAAACTCTGGACTCGCACAGCACAGTGCACTTTATATTTTTATACCACACCATACCGCACACGGACAACTTACACCACACCATTCCACACACAGACACTTTATGGACACTTTACACCACACCATACCGCACACGAACACTTTATGGACAATCCAAAAACCACCTTAAATTGTTTACTATTGTTTACTGTTGTTTACTCTTTTACTGCTTACTGCCATAAGCATATTTTGTATATAAATCTTTTTCTCTCATATATATACATCTTTATATGTTTTTATAGTTTATTTATCTGCCTTCTTTTTCTTTGTTTTATTTTTTTCCCTCCCCATTCTATTCCCTCATGCTGGACCATCGTAAAAAGCATTTCACTGCATGTCTTACCCTGTATGTATGTGTATGTGACAAATAAAATTTGATTTTGATTTGATTTGAAATATACATTTTTCAATGATTTTAGTCACATACTGTAGACTTCACAGCTCGTTCATTTTGTAAAATGCAGTTACTTCAAATTAATTTTTTTCATTATGGCAAATGTCAGCACACTCGTAAACAATTCATGCTCTTGAAATTTTGGCAATGAATATGCATGCTTTGTCAGGAAAGAAAAATTAATTAATGATTAAACTGGCATAATCTGATCATTCAGAACATTCACATAGTCATTGTGACTACATTTTATTGCCCAGACACAGAAATCATGACATTTTTCAATTTCTCCACGTTCCAATCTTTATACCACAGTATAGCATCTAAGAACATGTACTAACTGAACCCATCAAATTCAAACTTACCCTATTTCTTTCCTTTACATTTTATATTTCCTTAGGTTCCTTAGTATAAATTATGTATCTACTCTAACTAGACAGATGTAAAATAATATAATACTCCAAATAATACTCCATTTCAACAGGGTTGAACAGAATTTATTAAATGCTCCTATATTGTTCATAGAGACTAGGTATAATAGAGGAAAGGAGAAGAAAAGGTACTCTCCAACTAAGGCCAAATTTTTTAAGGGAGCCCTTTACCTCAGTCAAAATTATTCAGTTAAGCTGGGTGGAAGGAAAGACCTTCAACATAAATTTGACTTATTGTACCTTAGACGTTACACTTAGCCTATCATTCCACCTTCTTGATTTACATCATATAACCCCAATGTCAAAATCGTTGGAAAGCTGTGTAAAACGTAAATAAAAACAGACTGCAATGATTGAGTAAATGTACCATTTTATGGCAATAAGTCTGTCTGCAGTTTAAACCTTTTACAATTGAAAACATTAGGTGCAACACAAAATACAACATATGCACCATAAGCATACACTCTTCAAGCCACTGTTTGGATAAATATTTTTTAAACACTTTTTTAATAATTTTTGTTACCTTATATTTTGCTTCTTATATTTACAATTTCGTGTTATCAAATTTTTTTAATATTTCTAATGGATTCTCTTAATTTGTTTTCTGTTGCAGGCTAATGGGGTATGGCAAGATGCTATGACCCCATCTTCTGTGATCTCCCCTACAGAAGGTCCTGGTAGTGTGCACTCTGATACCTCGAACTGATCTCTACATGGACATACTGACCAATCAGAGACTAATTCATCAGACATCACAACTACCATCTTCACAAATTCATTCAGCAGAACAAATCTTTAAATCTTTTACATCTTTTAGGGATTGAATATTCTGGTCTCAACAGACTAATTATTTTACTAATAATTGCTAATACATTCTCAGATGTTTTGTTTATTACAAACATATTTTTTATTATTTTCTGTGAATGTGTGTAGATATACTTCATTTCTCCTTTATGTTTAGACATTTAGAACATAAAGGCAGTTAATCTAACAAATTCCAGTAAAGTAGATGATTAATTTATCCAGAAAATAATGCAAGTTATAGATTTTTTTTCATTACATTAGTTTCACATTCTATGGGATATACATTTTTGTATGACACAAAATAAAGTCTTACAATTCAGCCAGTATGTATAAGAACTCTATTTTGCTATGCCTCTGTTTGGAGACATAATGAAAAACATTCCTGTGTATAATATAACTTAAAAGTGTTTATACATTTCACAAATCAGTACATGGCTTCATTACCTCATATTGATGGAATTGACAGAATACCAACATTACTAAATTTCTTTAGCTTAGAGTTCTCTCACTGACTACCTCTCAACAATATCAACATTATTTGATCTGTTCCATTGTAATTTTTATATAAATGGTATGTGGGTGCATCTTTTAATTCACCCCTTTCATGTAATTTAATGTACATTTTAATCTTTTAAGAAACATTTTTGCTTTCTTGCGACATAAAAAAATATTAAGACAATAAAACAAAATAATACCATAGAGAGTGAGAGAATTTTTGGGGAGGGTATAGTAGAGGAATATGGATATGAAAATCAATAGTTGAACTGCTGTAAGTTATAAAACCATTTCGAATGTTACTCATCCAGTGACTAATTTACTTTAAACTAATTAATTAATTAATTAATTAATGTAATGCATACATGGTCCAGTTAAAGCTGTACAATTCAGGTCCTGTATTACAGGACCCTTTGACTTACATTTTCTTTTTTGTATTGTATGTGAATTCTGAAATGGATTTAAAAGATCATGAACATTTATTTGTGGCAGTGATTATAATGTATTACTGATGTTTTGTGTTCCTTTTAACCAGACTACAGCTTGGACTGAACAGTCTTCCTTGTGGTAGTAATGTGTGATTCCAAACATGAATAAACATTATCTCCTTTCATAATGGAACACTTTGATTACTTTTTTGGAGGCAATCCAACAAACACTCAAATAAACAATCAAACAGGATTTAGGATAATTTTGGTATTTAATGAACTTCTTTAAAAGCGTAAAAAAACAATATGACCACAAATGAACATTTGTTTGACAGTAGTTATGGTCATGGGAAAAAGAAAATATATGCATTTTAAATTCTATGTTTTTATTTACTGTATTAGTGCTAAAGTGGTCCTCAGTATATTGATTTACTTCTCCCCCGAAAAGTTAACTTTTTGTTAGCAATGTTTGGCAAATGCAGATTTGAGGTCTTTTGTAGAAAATAGACTTAACTCTAGTTTTTGGGCTATTGTACTATTTTTCTCAGATTCCGTTTCAGGGGCAAGAATAAATTTTCCTCTAAATATGTTCTGGTGCATCATTCCATTCATGTTATTTTTATTGAGGTGTAATGCCTAATAATGTTTGCAGAGAAGCAGCCACATATTATGAGGTTACCACATCCCTACTTCATTGGGTATGGTCTAACATGTACAACCTGTTATGCTTTTCCATCCTTTGTTTCAAAGGAGTACTCATATGTTCTGATATGCAAAATGGAGCCTCAATCAATCTTTCAGTAATTTTTGTGTAATTGTTTGCAAAAGGCAAATAAACCAACATTTCCACCCAATTTACAAAAAGTTCAGAAATGCTTGTTTTCTTTGTACTTGTGTGCATATGTTGAGCACTCAAACTACAAAGTGCATTCTTAACACAGCTCATTCACATCTAGTTTTTACAATCTTCTTTGCTTTGATGATAATGATTTAATGATATTTATAAACATTTTGTGATTGAAACAAAATGTTAATGGTAATGTTAATGTGAATGGTAATGATTTTAATGGTTATTGTATGATAGTTTGTAGTGTAACAAAGTGTTTTTTTATTTTTTTTGTCACAATTAACAACCCAGCATTCATCCTTTGAAGAAAATAATACTAGGCTTTACACATTCTTCCAGTACACTCATGTGGTTCCATTTTGTGTAAAAATTAATTGTCAAAGTATTATGAATTATTATAGGGTTTTAAGATAGAGAAATAAAAAAACATTGGGTCATGAGGGTCTTCTTAATACTTAATTGTAAATTCCATTCAACAAATGATAGATACATATGACCTTTTACCAGTAATTTTAACACACTTTTTTTTACTAACTATGCTCATGTTTTCCATCTTACATTTTCTGTGTAATTTTGCTTTCTTTAATTGTTTCCATATCTAGCCTTCTACTTTCTAGTGCTAAGTGCATTGTATCACAAAGTGCATTGTATCACAAAGGTTGTGGACAGGGGAATCAGAAATGATTAACCTTGTCTGTTTTCCCATTTTCCCCATTTTCCCATTTTATAAATTTTTTTTACCCTCGAGCTGGAGCTTTGGTATGTTAAGAGAATAAATAAACATGCTCTGTTGTCATTTGACTGTAAAGGTAAAGGGATGCTGGTCAATGGTTTACATGGGAAATAGAAGGTTATAGGCATGATATTGTATTGTACAGGTATTGTAGCATTCTGGACCACTTGCAGAGGTCAAAGGTCCTTCAGAGGAAGAACCCCCAGAATTGAGCTGCAGAAATCTATGTTGAGGGATGAAACAGTAAATATGTTAAAGCGTTGGAATTGGATTAGAGGGTGTACTATCAACAATCAAATGCCAGTACTATCAAGCTGCCACCACTGGGAAGTTGACCAAATATTTTAACCCTCAGCTGCTCAGGTGTATAAATAAGATTGTAAATTGCTCTAAATATGGCTGTATGCTTTATACCCTAAATGTAAAAATAATAAACCACTTAGATGTTTTCAGATTAGATCAAATTAGATTAAATTCAACTTTATTGTCATTGCACGTATTACAGTCAAAGAAATACAGTTGGCATCAAACCAAAAGTGAATTGGTAGCAGTGTAAAATAGTTGCATGTGTACAGGTTGGTACGGCTTTGATATATAATATATATAAAAAAAAATAATGACAAATGAATACTATGTACATAAATAAACAGTACACTGAAAGGAAGTTATATAGAATTGATGATTGCTGGAGATCATTCTGTCATGTTGAGTTAGAATAACTGACTAGAAGCTTTAAAATCATTGTCCTTCCTCTGTTAACGTTGGTTGCCTGCAAGGAAACATTTGCAGTCATCATTGCTTTGCACAAAAAGAGATTTCACAGGCAAAGATATTGCTGCTAGTAAGATTGCTCCTAAATCAACCATTT
This sequence comes from Silurus aristotelis, assembly GCF_946808225.1. NCBI lineage: Eukaryota > Metazoa > Chordata > Actinopteri > Siluriformes > Siluridae > Silurus > Silurus aristotelis. The sequence goes on from NC_139584.1 coordinate 19,750,144, forward strand.
ATCATCAAGAACTTCAAGGGGAGTGGTTTCATTTTGTGAAGAAGTCTTCAGGGTGCCCAAAAAGAAGTCTAGAAAGTACCAGGATCATCTCCTAAAGTTGATTCAGCTGTAGGATCGGAGCACCACTAGTGCAGAGCTTTCTCAGGAATGGCAGCAGGCACGTGTGAGTGCATCTGCACGATCCGTGAAGTGAAGTGAAGTCAAGTCCTTCAGACATTGTCTCAAAGCAGCTTTAAAGAATTTAACAGTTAATGTGAACGATGTGTATTTATCCCTGATGAGCAAGCCAATGGTGACTGTTGCAAGGAAAAACTTCCTTAGATGTTATGAGGAAGAAACCTTGAGAGGAACCAGACGTCCCTTTCACGGCCAGTTAGCAGTACAACGTCCGTTTCGCGGCCTGTTGGCGGTGAGACGCCTTTGTTGCTCCCAGAAAATGTCTCCGGTGAAGCAACACCCCCAGCGAGGAGAGACGGTTGGGTGATGTCCCCAGTGGAACTTGGAGGCTGAGCAATGTACTCCGTGGGGCTTGGAGACCGGAGCTTGGGTTTGCGCCTCCTGCCGTCGGTCATACGGCCCGGGGCCTTCCCAGAAACATGGGGGCTGAAGTGAAGGTCCGCCGCTATCATCCCGAACATCCCCGGGAATTGCCTGATGAAACTGCCAAACAAGCCAAAATTGCCCCATTCGTGCGCCACAATTTACTGGCCTATAAAAGAGCCTCCCCAGACAGGAGAGAAATGCAGAACGCAATCTTGGCTCGTTTAGTGGGGAATTGGGATGACTGTGTCTCGATTTACGCGTTGTAGGAATCCTCTCCACTCGGTCACTTCGCTGGAGAAGCGAGCTGGGAATGCCTTCGGGCTCTCTGAGGTGCGTAGCGCCGCCATGACTCCTGATGATCAGCAGTGAGCTTCCGGGTGGGCTCTGAAGCGGAACTAGGCTGCTGATCCACTGCGGTAGTGCAAATCTTTCTTTTGCGTTTAAGGTTGGATCTTTTGTCAGGACAGTGACCATGCGAAGGAAAAGGGAGTAACTCAATCATAGACTTTATTGATGTTCAGGAAATAAGTCCGGGAGAGTTACGAACCGTAATGCGGGTATAGTCCGTAATGTGGGTATAATCATAAAGCGGGTAGGATCCATAACGTGGGTAGGATCCGTAAAGCGGGTAGAATCCTTCATAAGATTTTAAATATAAACTGATGACACACGTGGCTTTTTAACACAGTAATTTCTTTGATTGCTCCAGGACTAATTTCATGTATTTATATATGAAATAAAAATAATGTTCAATGCAGGAAATATATATCCATGGCACTTTATCATCTAAAACTCAAATATCTTTTCGAGGAATATCAACTAATTGACAGTAAAGCTCAAAGTGTCTTTTTTCCAAAGAAATCTAAATAGTGTATGTAGCACATTTTTGTCAGGAATTGTTAACATTTAAAATTAGGTAGGGCATTTCAGCTTTAAGTCCTAAAATTTGGGCTGGGTGGGACAGGGAGGGGCGAACCAGACATTATCTCAAATAAATGTTTGTAGGAATCTCAAATATAAACTCATGAGACATGGCTTTTAACCCATCACTTTTCTGGATTGCTACATTACTGATTTCTTACTGATTTTTTAAGATTTTAATTCAGGAAAATTATTTTCACGGTACTTTATTGTTTTACTTTCTATAACTTACAATCTTTTTAATCAATATCGACTTTGAATAATGGCAAGTAAAATTTTAAGTGTCTTCTTTTTAAAGATATTTAAATTGTGTATGTAGCCCACTTTTATCACTCCATTGGTGAAGTCATATCCTCACGTGGGTTTTCTTACCACTGCTATGCAAATGACACTAAACTTTTCTTTCCCTCCCTCAGATACCACAGTTTCCCCTCAGATCTCAGCATGCTTGACAGACATATCTTCATGGATAAGTGCTCATCAATTAAAACTCAACCTCAGCAAAACACAACTGCTGGTCATCCCAGGTGATTCATCTCCAGGTCAAGATTTCATAATAACTCTTCATGACTCTGCTCTCCCCTTCAGCCACTGCTCGCAACCTTGAGTTAACTATGGACAATCAACTGTCCTTCTCCTCACATTTTGCAAATGTGCCTCGATTTTTCTCAAAAAAATCCAAAGAATTCGACCATTTATGTCCACACAGGCTGCCCAGGTGCTTGTTCAGTCTCGCGTCATTTCGAGACTGGACTACTGCATCCCTTTGCAAGCAGGTCATCCTCTGGACACTATTAGTTCACTGCAAATGATCCAAAACACAGCTGCACGATTTGTGGTTAATTTCCCCAAGTTTTCCCTCTCCGTTTTTGGCCTACAAAGCCAAAAACGGACCAGCACCATCTTACCTCAGAGACCTAAAGTCTGTGCCGAAGGCTAACAGATTAAGCAACGGTTAAAGACCTACCTCTTCCTGAAAAACTTAAATTAGCACTTTCCAAATTTGCTTTGTAAAAATCAAGAGTTATAGTCTGATTTATATTAAGTTTGGAATCTAGCATACCAGTGTAGATGAATTCATTGCTAGGGACTCAAAGCACTTTTTTACGTCGCTCTGGACAAAGGAGTCTGCTAAATGCTGCAAATGTTAATGTAAATAAATTTATTTTTATGGAACAAATATTATAATTTAGACTGTAAATGTAGGTCAGTGGTTCTGGTAGTGTTTTCTTTTTTCCAGCAGAGAAGGCTTTGCTGGCCCTGACGGCCCACCACTCCTAACAAGATTTACTTAAGAACAGCAAGGGCCAAACTTTCCCGAACGTGACTTCAACCAAATCTTTTTTTGAGCCACACTCAAGCGTGCACTGCTGAACTTCCAGCAGCACATTACCTGCCCCACCAGCTTACCACTGCTACACACCATTCAAGAACAGCTACAAGGCACAATCACGTCCACCATTTGGGAAATCAGACCCCGCCGCCATCTTCCTAATGCCTGTATAGGCTGAAACAGGAAGCTCCAGTTCAGAGGGAGGTAGCACCCTGGACTGACCAATTGGTGACAGGACGCTTTAGATGACGCAGACTGGGACATGTTCAGGCGCAGCTCTGATGACATCAACATGTTTACGGAAGCGGTTGTGGAATTCATCAGGAAACTAGCAGAGGATATGGTACAGAAAACCACCACCAGAACAGTTCCCAACCAGAAGCTTTGGGTGTATAAAACTATACGCGATGCTCTGAGATCCCGCTCCGCTGTCTACAACACGGGGCTCGCCACCGGGGACATGGGCAAGTACAAGGCTGCGTCTTACAGTGTGTGCAAAGCAGTGAAGGAAGCCAAGTCATGCTACGGGAGAAATCTAGAGTCACAGTTTCAACATAGTGGCTCTAGGAGCCTGTGTCAGAGACTAAGTAACATCACAGACTATAAAACACCATCTTCCAGAATGGGGATTGAGGACGCTCATTTTCCACGCTCATCTTTTATGCTTGCTTCGAGGCTGCAATCATACTAAATCTTATTAATTTGTACTCTGTCAATATCTGCCATACGCATCCACCCCTGTCTAGAATTCATGTATATACATATACTTTCTATACCTTATACTTTTTTATCTACTTAATTTTTTTTAACCTTATATTTAATTCCTGTTTTCATGCTTAAATGTTGGACAGTCATATAAAGCAATTCACTGCATGTTGTACTCTGTATGTATGTGACAAAAAAAAAAAAAACTTGCACTCCTTATGTGGCAGAGGCGGACCAGAGGAGGTCGCATACACTTTTCACAGGAGACAGCAGAATGCCCCCTGTGCTTCTCTCTAACTTCTTTAGCTCCCCTGGGTCTGGATACATGCTGGACATTCTGCTCCCTGGAGCTACTCCACTTCATCCATAGCAGCGATTTCAGATCACTGTTATTCAATGGAAACCATGTAACGAATGTATTTACTGAATGTGTGTAAGAAGCACACAAAAACAACATGCATAAAAAAATGCACTACTTACACATTTATTGTAATAATGAATTACAAACTCATCTTCTGCTGCAAATCCTGGTTTATTTAAAAAGATACGGCTCCACTGAAAATAGGAAGTAAAATAGGCGGAATCTCGGGCTTGAGTCTACAATCCATAGGCAGGTGTCCAGGTGACGTTTATTTTTACCACCTATCATTTCAAACCTCTTATTTACAGCCAGTAGCATTATGAAAACAAGATGAGATTAATGAAAAATGTAGCCAATGAGTGCAGATTCTAATGGTATATGGGAGGATTTTATTTCCCACGTGGGTGAGTCTTAGTTTTATTACTCTTTACAAACTCTTAGTGGTCAAACAGCACACGTGCATAGTGATGGACCAGGAAATAGATGCATCTCTGGGCTTTGTTTACAAAAAAGGACAGTTAAAAAAGTTATTTTATCCCTGAAAAAGCAGGAACAATGCTGCATTGCGTGTCCTCAGACAAAGGTATAAACTGAAGGTGTGTCCATGTCACGTCTATTTATAGTCTTGCAGGTGCGCACATTCACATAATGTCACCTGCCGAGGTTATTTAAGTAAAATTCTTTGTGTTTGACACATGCTTCATAACCATTCTAACAAAGAATGTTTTCAGTGCTTTTTTTTTCAGCTTGCTTTTTTTTATTTTTATTTCAGCTCCCAAAACATTTGTAAATCAACAATAAATGTTGGAAATAAAACGGTTTTTTTGACCATTTATTTAATCAAAATAAGGAAATGTTATTAAGTTATTGGAAAAAAGTAAATATAATGTATTACATAAGCACAATGTTTGTGTGTGTGTGTGTGTGTGTGTGAATTATAAATACAAGGATAAACATTTTTATTCTATACACGTATGTGTATTTGGGAAAATATATTTTACATATATATAAAAAAGGCAATTTTTGTAATATATTGAAATATGTGGCATATAGGTAAAAGTATCTGACATATTTCTATAACTGTGAAATCCAAACATGAACATATCAATGTTATTCTTACATAAACAATCTTATTCTTGTAAAATCCGGCCAATTGGAAAGTCATCAGCGGGTGACGTTGCACAAACCAGGAAGCTACAAAATGGCAGAGCGATGGTAGCAGCATTAGCTTCTGTTACGAGAGGTGATACTCATGAGCTGTGCGTTGTTTGTTTGTTCGGGAGTGAAGCATGCTCAATCGGCTCTCTCAAGAGAAGATTGTCCATGCTGTAACCGTTTGGCTATTCGCACTCTCTGCTCCCGGAGATCACTCTTCGAGGAGAGTGCTCTTTCTTTGCCGCTCAGGTCCGTCTCTTGCCATGGCAAACCGGCGCCGAAGGTCGTGGGGCTCCCAGGCCGACCTAGCAGATGGTATGGAGACGGATGAGTCCTCTCCAGCCTCCCCGGCTGGGCCAGCTCCTGCACCCCGGGAAGAGCTCCCGCTGAGGCGGGTCTTTCTTCTGGTGTGCGTGGCGAGGGACTTCGATTCTCTTCGTCTGAGAAGGGAGAATTTTCGGATTCTAGCGGGCCCATGTTCTCCTCACAGCCGGCGCTGTTTGTGGAGGTCCTGGAGGTAGTGAAGTGAGACATGTCCAAGCTGGAGATCGCATGGTTGGGTGAGATGCAGAAGCAGCGCATTCCCAGCAAGCTGGATGAGCATTTCCTGCATCCCGCATCACACTGTTTTTTACACCAAGGTGTCCAGGTCTTGGGAGACCCCAAATACGGCCTGTTCTTTCTCCCTGCAGGGTTCGCTGTATGCGGATAAACTTTTATTTAAGGATTGTGGCTATGGGGAGATCCCCAGAGTTAAGGATACACTAGCTAGCTATCTCTCCACAGGTGTGCATCACTGAAGGCTCCGGTATTGCCTTCTAGGCCATTGAAAGCCACTTTGGCCTTGGTAGGTAAGGCTTACGTGGCAACAGGCCAGGCCATGGGCTGCCTCCGAACGATGGGTGTGTTACAGGCATACCAGGCCAACCTGCTGCGAGAATTGGACGAGGGTTTTGGCTTTGTGTCATGGAGCACAGCCCCCCCCTCCAGTGGGTGTCCCCCCCCATCTCCGCAGAGAAATCGCTGCACTGATGAGTCTGATGAGACACTGAGGAGTCCTTAGGAGGCCTGCAGGGCATCACCCTAGCCACTTTGAGAAGATTGGTTTCCCAATCGGATGCCTTGGCACAGGAGGCCACACTGTTGGACCTATCACAAGATGTGCTTTTTGGGTCACAGCTTCCCTCCAGCAGGTGTCTCCCTTTATTTCCCCCCGAGGGCTTACTGCGGATGGGGAAGACCCGCCGCCTCTTCTGAGGTTTCAACAGTTGCAGGGCATTGCTCCAGCCTCTCTGGAAGGGTCAGCGGCTAACCTCGAAAGGTTGGTTCCCCTGAGGGATTTCGGGGCAGCTTGGGAAAGGCAGCTTCAGTTCTGGTCCCCTTCTTCCCATTCAACAGGATGTATCCAGCCGTGGTGGGATGCAGGCAGGTTACGATCCAGAGTGCCTGTGTGGGATTTGGCCTTTATGCTGGCAGCTCTGTCTGCTCCCTGCTTCGAGCTTTTAGCCGGGGTGGCCTCTAGGTACCTGTGGGTTAAGGCCCCCTTCCTTTTGGCAATATCCACCCTTAAAAGGATCGGGACCTACAGGCCCTGTCTGTGGCCCTGTCTCTCCTGGAGTTTACCCCTGGCATGGCCAATGCATTCCTCTATCCTAGAGCTGGGTATGTACCCAAGATCCCTACTGCTCCCTCACTACCTCTCGTGTTGCAGCAATTCCGCCCTCCTCCCTTTCTAGTTCCAGACCAGCAAAAGCAAAATCGACTGTGTCCAGTGCGAGCACTAGATACGCACCTCCACAGGACTAGTCCTTGGGGGAGGTCAGAGCAACTGTTTGTCTGCTTTAGCCCTCATAGGAAAGGTTTTTCTGCCAATAAGTAGACTCTCAGTTGATGGATTGTGGATGCGATTTCGGTTGGTTACGAGTCCTCTGGTCTTCCCACTCCGTTTGGAGTCAAGGCTCATTCAACCTGGAGTATAGCAGCTTTTACAGCCTTGTCCACAGGGGTGCCTCTGCAGAACATTTGTAATGCTGTGGGTTGGTCCACCCTGTTGACCTTTGTCAGGTTTTCGGACCTCGACTTCAGAGCCACTTCTGGCTCCTCTGTCCTGTGTGCTGGTGTTGCCCAGACACTCTAGGCAAGGACCGGTCAGTATGGTGCTATAGTATACTTGTTCCCAAAGTGTTTCAATGCAGCTCAAGTTCCTAAATGGGAACATCTCTAGGTTATGGCTGTAACCCTAGTTGTACTGCTTTAGCTATATATGGTTGAAATAACAATACAAGCTTCTTGACCTGACTTCTTGTGGGTCTTGGCTCTCCTTTCCTTATAAAAGTGTGGGTCTGGGATATAACGTAATCAGTCAATCTGAACCTTCCTATCAAGTTGGGCTTTAGCAAGGCTATCAGGTTGGGCTTGGGCCAATAATGCCCTGAAAACCTTATTAACAGACTTACCAGAATGACATTAAACCCTGTGCCAATCACCCTATTAACTTGAGCGACAAGTTGTTAGACTCAAAAGGGAAGCCATTCTCAACTGGGTGGCACTTAATGTGCATTTATTTTAGATTTATCATTGTCGGGGTGTGTTTTTTATGGAGCAGAACTATTCCTGCAAACTGTGGCCCTAAGTTATTGTAGTAGAAATGTAGTGCTCATATTAAGTACAGAACAAATTCAGCCTCATAGTTCTTGAGTTGCTTTTTGGACTTCATGGCTTGGTTTGTGCTCTGACATGCACTATTAACTGTGGGACCTTATATAGACAGGTGTGTGCCATTTTATATCCTGTCCAAATCAACTGAATTTACCACAGGAGGACTCCATTCTTCTTCTTCTTCTTTCGGCTGCTCCCAATAGGGGTCGCCACAGCAGGTCATCCGTCTCCATACTACTCTGTCCTCAACATCTGCCACTTTCAAACCAACTACCTGCATGTCTTTCCTCACCACATCCATAAACCTCCTCCTTGGTCTTCCTCTTTTCCTTCTTTCTGGTGGCTCCATCCTCAGCATTCTCCTACTGATAAACCAATTGTCCATCCTCTGCACATGTCCACACCATTTCAATTGGGCTTTTTTCACTTTGTCCCCAAAACATCCTACATGCACATTCCCTCTGATAAGCTTATTTCTAATCCTGTCCATCCTCGTTATTATTAATGAAAAGATCTTAAATTTTATTAAATTCATTTTTATTTGTATAGCGCTTTTAACAATGAACATTGTCTCAAAGCAGCTTTACATAGATAATGTGGTGATAAAAATTAATAAGATGTTCTTTATAAGTGTAGGTTTGTCCCTGATGAGCAAGCTGGTGGCGAATGTGGCAAAAAAAAAAACTCAAGGGGGAACCCATCATCATCTGGGTTGCACCAAATGTCCATTTGATTGTAGAGTGATGGTGATCAGAAGCAAACTGTAGTCCTGAGTCAGTGTAGCAGACTGTTGATTTTCCAAACTAAGAGTCCAAATCTATCCTCAAAGCTCCCATTCTCACTCCAGAATTCTATGGAACCACCCAAGGCGTTGATTAGAAATCGTCCCCACAGAGTGGCCTCCAATCGAAGAGGACACTATCCAATGGGAGGCCTGGACAAAGTGGGAAGATCCAGGGAGAGATTAAGGGCAGAAACAGTGGTCACTGGATTCTCAGGAGCATGTTTAACTCGACCGAGAGAGAGAGAGAGAGAGAGAGAGAGAGAGAGAGAGAGAGAGAGAGAGAGAGAGAAGAGGGGTGACAGTAAGAGAAGGATATGGATTATTATGTGTCTCAATTGTTGTATGAAAGTTAAGGACACTGTTGTTGGGAACTCCAGCAAGACTCGCTATGGCAGCATAACTAAAAGGGAGAACCAGAAGGTAACATTAGGGATCTCTGGGATAAGAGACGACCCACCACACCACCGTCAACAAACCTTAGTGAATGTGTGAGAGTGAGGTAGACAACAGCATACAAATATCCCAGTTCACTAAACACTCTATATTCATGATCCCTACAGATCTGCTCCTTTACCTAAGAAAAATCTACTGATAAAAGACTAAATAAATGTTTTCTGCCTTGACTTGAACACTGAGACTGTGTCTGCATCCCAAACACTGATTGGAAGGCTGTTTCATAACTGTGGGGCTTTATAAGAGAAAGATCTGCCCCCCTGCTGTAGTCATTATTTGAGGTACCAACAAATAGCCTGCACCTTTTGATCCATGAAGGCGTGAAGGATCATAATGGTACAGAAGTTCACTCAGATACTGCGGCACGAGACTGTTAAGTGCTTTATACGTCAGTAGTAGTGTTTAATAATCAATGCAAGATTTAATTTAATTTAATTGAACACCCACACAGTAAAGCATTACAGTAGTCTAATATAGATGTAACAAAAGCATAACTAGTTTTTCTGCATCCTGTAACATCATATTTCTAATTTCAGCAATGTTTCTAAGGTGGAAAAATGTGATCCTGGTAATCTTATTCACATAAACCTTAAGGGAAAGATTAGGGTCAATAATTACACCAAGGTCTTTGACTGCTGTACACACTGCACAAGATAGAAACACCATCCAGAGATGCTACGTAATCAGAAAGTTTACTTCTAGCTGCATGTGGTCCTAGTAAAAGTACTTACGTCCTATACAAGTTGAGCAGAAGGAAGTTATCAAGCATCCACTGTCTAATGTCATTTACACACTCCTCACAATTTTTAAGCTGATCTCTCTCATCTGGGTTGGCTTAAATATACATCTTTGTATCATCAGCATAGCAATGTAAGCAAATACCATGTTTATTATATAAAGAGAAAAGCAGTGGGCCTAAGGCAGATCCTTGCAGAACACCAAACTCAGAGAGTGTGGATAACTCACCATTTACATCAACAAGCTGATAGCAATCAGTCAAATGAGACCTAAGCCAGAAGAGAGAGCTGTTCCCTTTATTCCAACAACATTCTCAAGTCTAGCAAACAGAATTGTATGATCAGTGGTGTCAAAAGCTGCACTAAGGTTGAGCAAAATAAGTAAGAAGACACAACCTTAATCAAAGCCCAATAGAAGATAATTTACAACCTTAACTAGCGCTGTCTCTGTGCTGTGATGAGGCTTAAATCCTGACATACTCATAATTCGCACCACTCCTTAGAGGCTGTAAGCCAGTGGTACCACTCGTGGGCATTGGTCTGAAAGTGGCGAACAAACCCTTTCCCAGGCTGAGATGAGCTAGCTAGCTAGCTTCGAAGTTAGTCAACCTTGAAAAAAAAAGTCAGACCGAAAAGTCTGCCTTGAAAATGGATTTTTAAGTATGTCCGAGACCAAGTCAATTTCTCTTCCTCAGTCAGCCATTGTTGGTGTAAAAAAACTCACTCAAGATGTATTAATGTGTGCAGAGCACTACAGATGTGTTTTGCTAGTCGAACTTGGCTGTAACAGTTTCCCTCTGGCCAACCAATCAGAGGATGGTAAAATGCTGACACTATTCTGGGCCAGCTAGCAAATTTAAAATCTGATTGGTTAAAGAAACAGACCAATTGCTAATATAGTCTAAGGTACATCGGCCAGCAATATTGATTCTGAAGTGTCTTGGCAGAATAGATCGACATGGCAGCAAATAGAGGCTAAAATCTGATTGGACAAAAAAACCGAACAGCCACATATACGTACTGAAAGCACTGCAGCCATGAGAAGCACTTCGAAATTAAGAGAATAGACTGTTGGGAATAAATTAATTCAATTTAATGGGACAAATATTTGAATTTAGGATGTAAATGTAGGTCAGTGTTCTAATAGTGTTTAGGCCAGCAGAGAAAGTCTTGCTGGGCCTGACGGCCTACCACTGCCTTCCCCAGATCTGTGCCTCGATACAATTTTGGTCTACAGACAATTCCTCAAATGTCATGGCTTGGTTTGTGCTCTGACATGCACTGTTAACTGTGGGACCATATATAGGCAGGTGTGTTCCTTTTTAAATCATGTCCAATCAACTGAATTTACCACAGATGGACTCAAGTTGGACTCAATGGAATCAAGTTATCAAAACATCTCAAGGTGAGATGATCAGTGGAAACAGGATGCACCTGAGCTTAATTTTGAGTGTCATGGCAATGGCTGTGAAGACTTATGTAGATGTGATTTTTTCAGTTTTGAATTTTTTATAAATTTGGAAAGATTTTAAATACACTTCTTTCACATTGCTATTATATGGTATTTTCAGGAAAATTATGAATTTAATCCATTTTGGAATATGGCTGTAACATAAAATAAAAGGAAAAAGTAAAGCACTGAATACTTTCCGGATGCACTGTAAAAATCACACAAATTCCAACGTCAGTCAGACGGTCAAACTGTCACGTTTCAAGCACATATGCGATTTCAGTAACACATACAACCCCTGGCAAAAAGTATGGAATCACCCCTCTCAGAAGATGTTCATTCAAATGTTTAATTGTGTAGAAAAAAAAACAAGCACATATATGCCACAAAACAATTTTCACTCAACAATCCAAACTTCTGGCTGTATAAAACACTTAAAAAACAAAACAAAGAAAGATAACTATAGTCAATTACAACTGTTTTTACAGATCAAACAGAGGAAAAAAATATGGAATCACACAAATCTGAGGAAAATTATATGGAATCACTAAATAAAAACACTACTAGTACTTTGTTGCACCCCCTCTGGCTATTATAACAGCTTGAATTCTCTGAGGCATGGATTTAACTAATGACAAACAGTATACTTCATCAATCTGTCTCCAGCTTTGTCTTATTGCAGTTGCCAGATCAGCCTTGCAGGTTGGAGCCTTGTAGTGGACCATTTTCTTTAATTTCCACAACAGATTTTCAATTGGATTGAGGTCCGGACTATTTGCAGGCCATGCCATTGACATTATATGTCTTTCCTGTAGTAATATTTTCACAGATTTTGCCCTATGGCACGATGCATTATCATCCTGAAAAATGATGCTACCATCACCAAACATCCTTTCAATTGATGGAATAAGAAAAGTGTCCAAAATCTCAACATAAACTTGTGCATTTATAGAAGATGTAATGACTGTCATCTCTCCCATACCTTTACCTGACATACAACCCCATATCATTAATGATTGTGGAAATTTGCATGTTTTCTTCAGGCAGTTGTCTTTATAAATTTCATTGGAACGGCACCAAACAAAAGTTCCAGCATCATCACCCTGCCCAATGCAGATTCGTGATTCATCACTGAATATAACTCTCATCCAGTCATCCACAGTCCAAGATTGTCTTTCTTTAGCCCACTGAAACCTTGTTTTTTTCTGTTTAGATGTTAATGATGGTTTTCGTTTGGCTTTTCTGTATTTAAATCCCATTTCTTTTAGGCGATCTCTTACAGTCCGGGCACAGACATTGACTCCACTTTCTGCCCATTTGTTCCTCATTTGTTTTGTTGTGCATTTTCTGTTTTCAAGGATATTGCTTTAAGTTTTCTGTCTTGGCGCTTTGATGTCTTTCTTAGTCTACCAGTACGCTTCCCTTTTACAACCTTTCCATTTGATTTGTACTTGGTCCAGATTTTAGACACAGCTGACTGGGAACAACCAACATCTTTTGCAACATTCCGTGAAGATTTACCTTCTTCGAGAAGTTTGATAATCCTCTCCTTTGTTTCAACTGACATCTCTCGTGTTGGAGCCATGAGTTATGTCAATCATCTTGGTTCAACACGTCACTAATGTGTGCAAGCACTCTTTTTTAACTGCAGACTAATTAGCAGTTGTAATCAGATACAGGTGTTTGTTTTAGAAATGCAAAGTGCATGGTGATTCCATATAATTTTCCTCAGATTTGTGTGATTCCATATTTTTTTCCCTCTGTTTGATCTGTAAAAACAGTTGTAATTGACTATAGTTATCTTTCTTTGTTTTGTTTTTTAAGTGTTTTATACAGCCAGAAGTTTGGATTGTTGAGTGAAAATTGTTTTGTGGCATATATGTGCTTGTTTTTTTTTCTACACAATTAAACATTTAAATGAACATCTGAGAGGGGTGATTCCATACTTTTTGCCAGGGGTTGTATTATAGTGATCAAAATTTGAATTTAAAATGTCATCAATACGCTTTAGCTGTTCATGCAGCTATGCATGTAACAAATCTGTGGTACACTTAAAGAAAAAGTTCATATTTAGGAAAATATTGTCTGTCTAAACATAGCTGTGTTTGTGGGAATGTTGTTGAGTGTCATTTGCTGACAGAGAGGAGGCAGGATGAAGCGCGAGGTTTTGCGCGATGTGCTTTATTACTGCAAAATATGGATAGATGTGTTTCTTTGTGCTTTCACACTGCAGCTTAAACTCTTCTTGCTGCTTTGTATTTGATTATTGATAGTAATTGAATTCAGTAAAACTGAATAGTCACTGATGGGCTGAGTTTAGTACATACATGAAAAATATACTGTCAACAGTGATCTTTTGATCAGAAACTAATCACAACTTACCATGGTTAGCATTATTTTACAACTTTAGGGTGGCCACAGCCACATATAGCACCTATCAGCATAACCAACTGTCAGAATAAAAATATATGAATTTTAACTATTAATACCTATTTATCTTTTAAACATCATAAATGATCTTTCAAGTACAGAATTTTACTTTTACATTTTGACATCATTACAGGGCCCCTTGCATTCATAAATTGCTCAAGAGCAATTAACAGCTTCTGTTATTGTCCTAAAGGTTGAGAGAGAAAAGTAAGACTTAATTGAACCTGGTATGGAGGTGACTACCAAGGCCAGGCATGCTTGCAGCAATTAATTGAAATGTCAGGCACTTCTATTTCACGTTATTTTATCTGTGGTGGAATTGGCTGTATCCATGGGTCATTACCTACTAATTTTAAAGGGAAATTGACATCAATGTATTCAGTTCATACTGCATATATTTTTTAATAATGAGCCATCTGAATGCAGGGCAGAGCTGGAAAGTAAAAAAAAAACTTGAACTGTTAATGTTTAGAATATTTCTGTAAAAAAAACTATTTTCTAAGCTGGGTAAATTTTTTCAGTGATTATTAATCTGAAAAGAGATATTCAAAAAGCGCTTATAGGTGGGATGGAGTATTGTTTAAAGTATGTATTAAACCATTTCCTTTGCATGCAACTCCTCAGACCTGAATAGCTAGTTTGAAACTGTACAAC